>NC_142065.1:205515003-205686878 GCF_059756535.1 Pantherophis guttatus
TTTTCCCTCTTTGTCTCTTTATATTAAAATATTTCTAATACATTGTTTTCAAATAAAAGCTATTTGATACTTTCTAATTTGGTATTTGTTCTGAACATATTCTATCCACCTTTTCCATTCCCATTCATAAGTCTCTTGTGAACAATCTTTTAAATATGCTGAAATCTTCGCCATCTCTGCAAAGCTAGCCATCTTCGAAGTCCATTCCTCGATAGTAGGCAAGGCTTCATTCTTCCAATATTTACCTATCAACAATCTTGCTGCTGTTATCATATACAATATTAATTTTGTTTCATCCCGTGTAAAACCCTTAGCTATGCCCAATAAAAACAATTGTGGAGAAAATTGAATTTTTTTCTTCAAAACATTCTGCATGACCCACCATATTTTTATCCAAAAAGCCTTAACTTTCCTACAGGTCCACCAAACATGATAATACGTAGCATCCAAACATTCACATCTCCAACATTTTGGCTGAACATTAGGGTACATACATGACAGCTTTTTAGGATCTAGATGCCATCTATAAAACATTTTATAAAAATTTTCCCTCAAATTCTGCGACTGTGTAAATTTAACATTCTGAACCCAAATTTTTTCCCATGTTTCCAACATCACTGGTTCTTCAAAATTTTGTGCCCACTTAATCATACAATCTTTAACTAATTCCGTTTCTGAATCCCTTTCTAGCAAAACATTGTAAAGCCTTTTAATATGCATTGGACCTTTCTCTCTTATATGTCTAACCAATTCTTCCTCATGCAACATAATACCAGTTTTTTGGTCCTCTTTCCATCTCAATTGTAATTGATTATATTGTAACCAGGTTAAATTAATCCCTTCGTCCAACAGTGTCTGCAATGTCTTCAACTGCCATCTGCCCGCATCTGTAAAAAGAACCTCTTTGTATAAAAACCCCCCGAGTGACATTATATTTGTATTCCACAAGGTATGACCAAGATCCAGCCATAGCGGTATTTTATAATCCCATTTGAGTCGGTGCTTCTTCCAAACTCTCATCAAAGAGTCTCTAAGTATATGACTTTTAAATACTTTATCAACTTTGTCATCATAAAATAGGTAAGCATGCCATCCAAATTCAAGATCAAAACTTTCTGCATTCAATATTCCAGCCTTTTTACTTCCAAACCAATCACTTGTTAAAGTTAAAGCTGCTGCATCATAGTATAACTGTAGGTTTGGAAGTTTAAGGCCTCCTCTTTCTGGAACATCTTGCATAATTTTCAATTTCACTCTCGGCTTTTTCTCGTTCCAGACAAACTTATTAAGTCCAGTTTGCCAAACTTTCAGTTGTTTATCACTTTTAAGCACCGGAATCATTTGAAACAAAAACAGAAATCTTGGCAAAATGTTCATCTTAACTGCTGCTATTCTTCCAAGTAAAGACAGTTGCAGCTTTTTCCAAGTCCCCATGTCTTTCTGAACCTCTCGCCACAACACCTCATAGTTATTTTGAAACAATTTCATGTTTGATTCTGCAACCTGAACTCCAAGATATTTTACCTTAGGTACAATTTCAAAACCTGCCCTCCTTTCAAACTCATGTTTACGATCTTGTGTCATATTTTTGACTATCGTTTTAGTCTTTTTTGAGTTCACTCTGAAACCTGAAACTCTACCATAGTCTTGTATAATGTCGTTCATCAAGATTATTGATTCCATTGGTTGTGATAGGGTAACCACCAGATCATCTGCAAATGCCTTTACTCTATAATCCTCTTGCCTTATCATTATGCCTTTCAAAATTTTTGAGTCCCGTATTGTATTTAGCAAGACTTCCAATGTTAAAATAAATAAAAGTGGGGACAACGGACATCCCTGTCTTGTTCCTTTTTCAATTTTAAACTCTGTCGTCAAACTTCCATTAATAATAATCTGTGCTTTTTGCTCTTGATAAATTGCTGAAATTGCCTGTGTAAACTGGTCCCCAAAGCCCATCTTTTTTAAAGTCTTTAGTAGAAAATTCCAATCCACTCTATCAAAGGCCTTCTCCGCATCCAAAAAGACCAGCACTGCAGAAATCTGTTTATTCTTATCAAGATATTCCAATAAGTCTATTACTTGCCTTACATTGTCCTTCATGTATCTACCCTCAATAAATCCCGCTTGGTCCTCATGAATCACCTTTTGGATTACTGGCATCAACCTGTTGGCTAATACCTTCGCGTAAATTTTATAGTCTGTATTCAAAAGAGATATTGGTCTGTAGTTCTCTGGTTTTTTAGGACCAACTTGTTCTTTTGGTATCAAAGATATATAAGCAGTTGTCCAGGATGGGGGTATTTTACCCCCTTGTTGAATATTGCAAAATAAATCTCTAAGTTGTCCCACCATTTCAGCTTGTAAAGTTTTATAATACACTGCAGTCAAACCATCCGTGCCAGGAGCTTTGGCTGTTTTTAGCTGTTTAATTGCTGCTGTTATCTCCTCCTCTGTTATAGGATAATTCATTCTTTCCTTTTGTTGATCAGTAATTTTTGTAACTCTCTTATCCTTTAAATATTTTTCTATAAGTCCATTCTGCACCTCATCTTTGGCATATAGTTTAGTGTAATAATCCACAAAAGCTTCTTTAATTAGTTTTTGTTGAAAGATTTCTTTCCCTCCAATATCAATACTATCAATAGTCCGTATACTTTGTTTTTTCCTCAATGTGTAAGCCAACCATCTGCCCGGTTTATTAGCATTGCAAAATGTATTATGCTTCGCGTATTGTAAACTTGTTGCAACTTGTTCCGCCATAAGCATTTGGAATTGGTCTTTCAAAAGTTTTATAGCACTTCGTATTCTTTCATCTGTTGGGTTTTTAATAAGTAACTGTTCTTTATTCTTTATTTCCATTTCCAACTCAGATCTTTTCTTTTGTCGGAACAGTCTATGTTTAGAATTCATGTAGATAAGTACCCCTCTCATATAAGCTTTACTTGCATCCCAAACAATTTCAACTGGGGTACCTTTATTCAAATTTATTTCAAAAAATTCTTTCAAATGCTTTTTAAGTTCTATTATATTTTTTTCATATCTAAACAGGTTCTCATTTAATCTCCAAGAACGTCTCTCAACCTTATCCATCTCGATTTCTATCCATACAGGACTATGATCAGTCAAAATTCTTGGAAAAATCTTTGTTCTTTTTGTCTTAACAAGTAGATCATTTGACAACAAGATAAAATCAATCCTAGAAAAAGATCTATGTCTATCAGAAAAAAAAGTGTAATCCAATTCATTTGGGTTATGTATTCTCCAAACATCTTTTAGTTCCATATCTTCTTTCATATCAAAAAAGGTCTGTGGTAATCTAATTCTAGACTTTGCCAAGCTCTTTTTATCTAATTTAGAATCGATTACTCCATTCCAATCTCCCATAATTAAAATAGATCTGTAGTCCCATTGCAATATTTTAGTATGTAACATCTTGTAAAAATAATCCTGTTGTTGGTTGGGAGCATAAATTCCAATCAAAAGAATTTGACCATTTGCTGTAAACAATTCAATTGCTACAAATCTACCATCTTGATCTACTTCTATAACTTTTGCTGTTAATTTTTTATTTACATAAATAACCACACCATTCTTTTTCTGCGAAGTTGAAGATATATAATGTGCTCCTAGTTTTGAGTTTATCAAATATTTTTGATCTTGAGTTGTAATGTGCGTTTCTTGTAAACATATTATATCATTATTAAATTGTTTCAAATATGTAAATAATTTTTTCCTTTTCTGTGCTGAATTCAACCCATTGACATTCCAAGATAAACACTTAAAGGTCATTAACCTCTTCATGGAGCGCGGAGCAATATGCTTGAAGTTCATCCACAAGCTTCGATCTCGCTCCTCCCATAGCGCCAATCTCTTGTGCAGTGCTCTTAACTGCCTTCTTGTCTTGTCTTTCCTGTTGTTGTTGTTGCTTCTGTTTAAGTAGCTTGGATTGAGCTCTAGTTATACGTTGATCTTTAACTTCAGTCAACTGAATCAAATCCAAAATTGGAGAAGAATCCAGCGATGGCTCACTCAGAATACCTCCTTCTGCACCTTGCACGTTTTCTAATTCCTGCTTAGACTGTTCTTTCAATTGCCTCTCTTCACTCTCCTTAATCTCCAGAACTGTAGATTCCTAGCTGGAAACTTAAAGCGAAAGAACCAGCTTTAATAAACAGCGAAACTACCTGAATCCTGAAATTTGGAAATGCAAGTATTAGCACTTTGTTGACTTTTCAATCTGAGAAAATGCAAATGAGTGAAAGTGCTTTGAAAAAACATGGCGCCTAGCTTCAGAGTTAACGAGCCAGCGAGTGTGGATTGGTGAAGTTACTTTGTTTTGCTACAAAGTTTCCAAGTTGCTACTAAGCTGCTTTGCTTGTTATAAGAGAAATAACTCGGAAATTTTTTCCCTTTTCAATATTGGACTTTGCTTTATTTTAACCCTTGTTTGATCAAATCTGGGGGACTTTTTTAGAAGTCTTTGTGCAGGAGGGAAAGGAAAAGGAACCTCCCTCTTTAGAAAAACTAGATCACGAGCCAGGATGGCTTCAAAGAAGCAGGAAGGGAAGGCATTAGGGGGGGGATCCCCCACACACAAACAGCAAACGCAACTTCCCCCTGCTCAACAGTTACAAACTCAGAAAAAAGAATTTGATGTGGCAGATTTAAAAGAATTTATTTCTAAAACTTTGGATGATAAATTTCAAGAATCACAACAGGAACTTCAAAAATCACATCAGGAATTTTTGCAGGAAATTAATGAAATTAAAGACATGGTGAAACAGAATCAAATTATGGTGACCAAAAAAATATCAGAAGTGGCGTCTGGCCTGGCAGATTTTATTGGGAAAGTTGATTTTAAAGTTGAAGAATTTAAATCAGAAGTTAATGTTAGGATGAAAGACAATGATTATAAAATTGATGAAGTTGACAATAAAATGCAGAGAATTGAAGATGAGATTGTTATGATACAATTCCGGGCGATGGAATTTGCCATACGGCTTCGGGGAATTCGAGAGGAGGAAAGACAGGACTTGAGACAAGTTTGCTCTGAAGCCCTGGCCAAGATTCTACAAGTTAATCCTGATTTGGTATTTCATAAAATAGATAAAATTTACAGAGTGAACTCTTGGGTGGCCAGGCAAAGACAATTACCCAGAGATGTGGTCATATACTTTACTGAGAGAGAAATTAGAAATGATATCCTGCAAAAATCTTTCCACACCTCTATACAAGTGGGGGGCTCACGGCTTGTAATTTTTAAAGAGTTACCTCCTAAAATGCTGAAAGCTAGAAAAGAATTTGGTTTTCTTGTTAAGGAATTGAAAAATTTACAGATACCCTTCCGGTGGGATGCACCAGCTGGGGTAATTTTCAGATATAAGGGAGAAGGATATCGGTTGAATACCGTGGAGAAGGCGCAACACTTTTACAGTACTATTCTTATGGAAAGAACACCATCTCCACGTGCATCTACCCTTCTGAATAAGACCAAGATTCAGGCGTCCAGAGTTGCTGGAGAAACACCATTCGTGATCAGCTGTATTAAATGATATAAAGTCATGGTTTTTTATTTTTATTTGGAGAGAATTCATGCCTGTATGTGGAGACGGAGGCTGAATTTAACAGTTCCCCTGTGATGCAGTTCTGTCTCAGGGTTTATCATCAGTCACGCTCATCCTTTTATTCAAGAAAAAAAATCCAATTCTCCATATATCAGGCTTATTTATAAATTTTTATCCCACCTTTATTATTTCTGTAAATAACTCAAGGCGAAAAACATACCTAATGCTCGTTCCTCCACTTATTTTCCCCATAATAACAGTCCTGTAAGGTGGGTTGAGCTGAGAGAGAGTGACTGTCCCAGAATCACCTAGCTGCTTTCAGGACTAGAACTCACAGTCTCCTGGTGATTGGCCCAGAGTCACCCATCCAGCTTTTCATGCCTAAGGCAGGACTAGAACTCACAGTCTCCTGGTGATTGGCCCAGAGTCACCCATCCAGCTTTTCATGCCTAAGGCAGGACTAGAACTCACAGTGTCCTGGTGATTGGCCCAGAGTCACCCATCCAGCTTTTCATGCTTAAGGCGGGACTAGAACTCACAGTCTCCTGGTGATTGGCCCAGAGTCACCCATCCAGCTTTTCATGCTTAAGGCGGGACTAGAACTCACAGTCTCCTGGTGATTGGCCCAGAGTCACCCATCCAGCTTTTCATGCCTAAGGCAGGACTAGAACTCACAGTGTCCTGGTGATTGGCCCAGAGTTACCCATCCAGCTTTTCATGCTTAAGGCGGGACTAGAACTCACAGTCTCCTGGTGATTGGCCCAGAGTCACCCATCCAGCTTTTCATGCTTAAGGCGGGACTAGAACTCACAGTCTCCTGGTGATTGGCCCAGAGTCACCTATCCAGCTTTTCATGCTTAAGGCGGGACTAGAACTCACAGTCTCCTGGTGATTGGCTCAGAGTTACCCATCCAGCTTTTTATGCTTAAGGCGGGACTAGAACTCACAGTCTCCTGGTGATTGGCCCAGAGTCACCCATCCAGCTTTTCATGCTTAAGGCGGGACTAGAACTCACAGTCTCCTGGTGATTGGCCCAGAGTCACCTATCCAGCTTTTCATGCTTAAGGCGGGACTAGAACTCGCAGTCTCCTGGTGATTGGCCCAGTGTCACCCATCCAGCTTTTCATGCCGAAGACGGGACTAGAACTCACAGTGTCCTAGAGTCACCCATCCAGTTTTTCATGCCTAAGGCAGGACTAGAACTCACAGTGTCCTGGTGATTGGCCCAGTGTCACCCATCTAGCTTTTCATGCCTAAAGTTGGATTAGAATTTCCATTTCCCAATTTGTAGCCTGATATCTTAACCACTGTTATATGAATATGACCATTTACTTTGCAAATAGTAAGCAGCCACTCAAAGACCTAAGCATCTTCTACACATGTCTAAACTGGTGCTGGAATTGAGTTCCTTTGATTCATTATTTTAGTTTTTTACTTTTTTAAAAGAAAGACAGCCTTAGTTATAGTGACAACAATTTCCCCAACCGTACAGATGGAGGACATTTTCAATATTCAATTTCCAGCTGATGGCATCTCCTCCATAATATCATATTCGATGCAGAACATTCTGGCCACCCTCCAAAACGAACATATCACTGAGCGAAATGCCGAGGCTTGTCTCAGTTTGTGCTCAATCTTCAGCAAAGCGTGTCTCATTGCCTTCTAATGGGAAGAGGGTGCCGAAAGTCGTAGCAAACGAAAGTGCCTTTCAAAGCGAATGGCTCGTTTTACTTCCAAAGCAGGCTGGGTTGATCGTGTGGATGGAACTTCACTTAACAGATTAACAGAGTTGGAAGGGACCTTATAGGTCATCTAGTCCAACCCCCCACTCAAGCAAGAGACCCTACACCCTTTCTGACAGATGGCAGTCCAATCCTTTCTTGAAAGCCTCAAGTGATGAAGCTCCCACAACTTCTGAAGGCAACTTCTGGTCCACTGGTTGATTGCTCTCACTGTCAGAAAGTTACTCCTCATTTCTAGGTTGAATCTCTCCTTGGTCAGTTTCCATCCATTATTCCTTGTCTGGCTTTCGGGTGCTTTGGAAAACAGCTTGACCCCCTCCTCTCTGTGGCAGCCCTTCAAATATTGGAAGACGGCTACCATGTCTTCCCTGGTCCTTCTCTTCACTTTTTTTTTTTAAATTTGATTTATATGCCGCCCTTCTCCGGAGACTCAGGGTGGCTTACAATGCGTTAAGCAATAGCCTTCATACTTTTGTATATTTATACAAAGTCAGCTTATTGCCCCCACAAACTGGGTCCTCGATTTACCTACCTTAGAAAGGATGGAAGGCTGAGTCAACCTTGAGCCTGGTGAGATTCGAACTTACAGTAATTGCAGACAGCTGGGATTAATCACAATGCTATCAGTCTGCTGAGCCACCAGGGCTCTAGACTAGCCATGCCCAGTTCCTGTAATCGTTCATCGTATGTTTTAGCCTCCAGCCCCCTATTCATCCTGGTTGCTCTCCTCTGCACTTTTTCTAGATCATTTCTTCCATCCAAGGAAATTTCTCAAAGAATGTCTGTTTAGGACCTCCCATGATTCAGGTGAGTTAAGCCCAAAATTGATCACTGGAAAAAGTTTGATTCCTGGGAATCGAAAGCAAGCCACCCAAACGTCAAACAAGCTCTGCTCACAGTCACCCACGCCCGTAATCAACTCCCATCTTGACTACTGAAATGCACTCTACGTGGGGCAGCCCTTGGCAAGTTCAACTGGTTCAAAATGTACCAGTCTGCATCCCGTTTTTTCAAGAGGCAACTGGACTTTCTGGTTTTTTTTTTTCTTTGAAGATGTTTCACTTCTCATCCAAGAAGCTTCTAAAGAGAAACCTCCAGGTGACCTCAATGACTCTCTAAAAGGATGCAAACGACCAGCTGTCTGCAAGGAGTATAAATCCTTCCATTCCCCACCATCCAGTCAGAGTTGAAGAAGCTTCTTGGGTGAGAAGTGAAACGTCTTCAAAGAAAAACAAGAAAGTCCAGTTGCCTCTTGAAAAAAGGACCTTTGGGACAACCACGACCTGGATGACTGAGAATCTCCATAGATACTTCCAAATCTTTTCCATTAACACAAAATGTGTGTCATCTGTCAATTCAGGATTCCTAGCTGCTTAGTTAAAACATACGATATGGATATCTATTCAAGTTATATAGGGCTTTGTGTGTTTCCAGGGCTTGGATAATTTATTATTGAAAAGTTTTACAAAAAAAAAAAAAAATTCCCCCAGTATTCCCCCACCCTTTTCCCCTCCCCCCACCACCCCCACACCCCTTCCCCCCATCCCACCCTCCCCCCACAGACTTCCCAGAGCAAAATATAGGGAATTTCAATTAATAATCATAAGCTAAATTAACCTATCTATCCTTAAACTACCAAATCCCCCCCTGAAATCTTAACTCCACTATAGATAACATAATACTTCTAAAATTTAATATTCATTCATAAGCTATTTGATATTTTCTTGTCTGATACTTATTTTGAATATAGTCAATCCATCTTCTCCATTCTTATATATATCTTTCTTGTGTATAGTCCTTCAAATACGCTGAAATTTTCGCCATTTCCGCTAGGTTCGCTACTTTCAATGTCCACTCTTCAATAGTAGGCAAAAAGTCCTTCTTCCAGTATTGTGCTACCAACAGCCTAGCTGCTGATATTAAATTTAAAATCAATTTAGTCTCTAATGCTGTACAATCCGTAGTTATACCCAATAAAAACAATTGCGGAGTAAATTTCAACCTTTTTTTCAGGTATGTTCTGCATCACCCACCAAATTTTTATCCAAAATGCTTTGATTTTCTTACAAGTCCACCATATATGATAATAAGTTGCATCATCACATTCACATCTCCAACATTTAGCTTGCAGATTTGGGTACATAACATCATAATTTTTTAGGATCTAAATGCCCCAGGGCTTGGATAATTGTAATTAAGATCCGCTTGGGTTTTCCTGCTATAAGGAAGCTATTGTTTAGTGAAACTTTGTGGTCTGTCTCAATTTAAATCAGGACGGCAGACAGTCCCAAAACTTTATGAAAACAATGTATTCTTTCTCTGCTTCCCCATCTGGTAAGAAAATAAGACTTTCTGTTGCAATGAATGCTGGAGACATCTGATCTTTGCAAGCTCTTCTTTTCATGCATATATAAAAAAGAAAACTACATGTAAAATTCTTCATTGACTCCTTCTGTCAAGCTGGAACCAATTACCTCATTTTCCATAGCAAACTCACTCTGAACAGGGTGAATTCGAAGAATGCAACCGTTTTGTGGGGCTCCGTTCCCTGTATTAATCAAGACCTACTTATATCTACTCATAGTGGATATAAGTTCTGTGGGGGGGGGGAGAAATTGTCCCCCTCAGAACGGGCTCACAATTTGGGTGTCCTCCTAGACTCACAGCTAAGATTAGAGCAACATCTGACAGCTGTGGCTAGGGGGACCTTTGCACAGGTTCGCCTGGTGCACCAATTGCGACCCTACTTGGATCAGGAGGCTCTCCTCACAGTCACTCATGCCCTTGTCACCTCACGGTTAGATTATTGCAACATGCTCTACATGGGGCTACCCTTGAAAAGTGTTCGGAGACTACAGTTGGTCCAGATTGCAGCCACATGAGCTGTTGTGGGTGCACCTAGGTACACCCACATTACACCAATTCTCCGCGAGCTGCACTGGCTCCCTATTGGTCTCCGGTCACAATTCAAGGTGTTGGTTATTACCTTTAAAGCCCTACGTGGCTCAGGGCCAGGTTATCTTCGAGACCGCCTTCTACCGCATAGCTCCCAGCGACCGGTAAGATCCCACAGAGTTGGTCTCCTCCGGGTCCCGTCAGCTAAACAATGCCGGCTGACGGGCCTGCGGGGGTGGGGCCTTCTCTGTGGCTGCCCCAGCTCTCTGGAACCAGTTACCTCCTGAGATCCGGATCGCCCCCACCCTATTGGCCTTCCGGAAAGCGGTGAAGACCTGGCTTTTCCGGCAGGCCTGGGGCCGTTGATCTTGCTGTTGCGATCTGGCGAGTTCCGGCCATGAATGGTGTGAATGGGTTTTAATTGTTTTTAATGTTTTAATTTTTAATGTTTTTATATATGGTTTTTAAATGCATTGTAAGCTGTCTTTCGGAGAAAGGCGGCATACAAATTGAACAAATAAAATAAATAAATAAAAAATAATATATCTACATATATTATAGGGGGATGCGGTGGCTCAGTGGCTAAGTCGCTGAGCTTGTCAATCTCATTGCGAACCGGTAGTAAAGGTAAGTAAAGATAGTAAAGGTAAGTAGAACCCACCCCTGCTACTTAGGGTATTTTTAGAAACCAAGAGTGGCACTCAGGATTGGCACCATAGGTTAAAATAGCCAAGATGGTGGTCCAACTATCTGATCATAGGCCCCTCCTTTTTACATACATCACGTTAAAAAGGAGCGGGATTTTGACTGAACGGTTGTGGCTGCCATTTTGATTTTTATTGACCCACTTCCCTGCCGGATCCTGTGTGTTCATTCTGTTTTTAAACTATCCAGAAATGGCAAAATTGACTATTTTGATTAAAGAAAAAAATATAAGTACCTTTGTTTCTACATGGAGACCGCTTCTGAGTTTTGTGGTTGAAGTTGAAAAGAATGAAACTTTGATTTTGGGTTTTACCGATTAGATTGATAGATCTTTATAGAAATGGCTTGTTCATATTATTATGAAAAAACAAAAAGTTGTGATTTGATGTTAACGCCTTATTTTACTGCAACAGAGAAAGTCGGAAGTCAATGTTTCTTTTTCTTTTTTTCCTCATCCTTCCTCACTTCTCTTCCCCCTTTCCTCACCACCATTTTCCTATTTACTTTTGTATTTTGTATCTTATTTTATAAATAAAAATGTTAAACTGGATAAATTATCCAGATCTTTTAGCCGCTTTCTTGCTAAAGGAATTACAAGAATTACATGCTGTTCCAACTGTCTGTTGAATTCCTCATTTTCTCAGCAATGTTTTAGGTTTCCAAGCCCCTTCTGGAATTATCAGCAAACGGGATGGGGGAATATGATAAACCTTGAGAAAAATATCAAGAGGAATTGAAGGAATGCTGCATTTTTTTTTTCATGAGGTTGTCCTTTCTGAATTGCATTAGGGAACACATTTTCCTTCCCCCATTCTAATTTACAAATATGGCTTTGGGGAATGCAATTCTGGAGGCCATTTGATTCCCTGCCGCCCAGCATATTTATGGCATTCTGCATAATTATCAATTTAGGGAACTTCATCATTGCTCCTTCTGGAAATGCCACTTTGAATTACGAGTTAGGTGGAAATCTGGGCAAAAAAGTCTGGTCGAGTTTAGTTGCAGGGTTTTATTAAACATGCACCCAGGAGGTTCAGTGGAGACATTGGAAGGAATGAAGGAAAGATGGTGGGAGGGAGGGAAGGAAGGAAGGAAGGAAGGAAGGAAGGAAGAAAAGAAAAAAGGAGGAAAGGAGGAAAGGAGCAAGCAAGCAAGCAAGGAAGGAGGCACAGCAGGGAGGTAGATAGGTATACAGTTAGGGAAGGAAGAAGTTGAGGGAGGGAGGGAGGGAGGGAGGGAAGGAAGGAAGGAAGGAAGAAGGGAAGGAGGGAGGGAGGGAGGAGGAAGGGAGGGAGAGAGGGAGGGAGGGAAGGAAGGAAGGAAGGAAGGAAGGAAGGAAGGAAGGAAGGAAGGAAGGAAGGAAGGGAGTCCTTGATTTACCACAGTTCATTTAGTGACTGTTCAAAGTTACAACAGCACTGAACAAAGCAACTTATGACCATTTTTCACACTTATGACTTTTGCAGCATCCCCATGCTCACGTGATTCACATTTGGAAGCTTGACATCTGACTCACATTTATGATGGTTGCAATGTCCCAGAGTCACATGAGCCCTTTTTACGACCTTCTGACAAGCAAAGTCAATGGGGAAACGAGTTTCACTTAACAACCGTGTGACTAGTTTAAGAACTGCAGTGATTCATTTAACAAATGTGGAAAGACAGGACATGAAATGGGGCAAAACTCACTGAACACACTTCTCACTTAGCAATATAAATATTAGGCTCCATTGTGGTTGTAAGTTGAGGACTACTTGTAATCTATCCTAATATGCCATATTACATGATGAATTATTTATTCACTTAAAGCAGGAGTCCCCAACCCCTGATCTGTGAACCGATCCCGGTCCGTGGCCTTTTAGGAACCGAACTGCACAGCTGGAGGTGAACAGCGGGTAAGTTCTTCAGAGCTGAAGAAGCTTCTTGGATGAAAAGTGAAACTTCTTCAAAGAAAAAAACCCAGAAAGTCTAGTTGCCTCTTGAAAAGGCACCTTTGGGACAACCAGGACCTGGATCACTGAGAATCTCTTGTCATGGTTCTGAGTAATGCTTGATATAGCACCTGAGGTACTGCTCCACCATGGCATTAGTTCGTTCTACCATCCCATTGGTACTCAGGTGAAAAGCCAAACTAAACCCCTGGGAGGACCCAATTGACTGTACGAATTCCCTCCAGAACTTAGCCATGACCTAGACAGGTGAGTGAGTATTTGCAGTTACTACCCAGAACTAGCATCACCATTTCAGCTCACCTCAGATTATCAAGCATTAGATTTTCATAGGAGTGTGAACCCCACTCTATAAACTGTGTATGTGAAGGATCTACCGTATTTTTCAGACTATAAGACGCACCTGACTATAAGATGCACCTAAATTTAGAAGAGGAAAACAATTTAAAAGAGTTTTTGGCTTACCTTTTTGGGGGGCTTTTTTTGGCCTGTTTTGGTGGCTTTTTGGGCCTATTTTCAGGGCTTTTTCCAGCCCATTTTCAAGGCTTTTTGTAGCCCATTTTGTAGCTTTTTTGGGGCCCATTTTTGGCTTATTTTTGGCCCATTTTCAAGGCTTTTGGGGGCCATTTTTAAGGCTTTTTTCAGCTGATTTTTTTCTGAAAAAATGGGCCGAAAAAACCCCTCAAAAACAGGCCCAAAACCCCTCAAAAACAGGCCAAAAAGCCTCAAAAATGGGCCAAAAAAAGGTCTGAAAAAGGCCCCCAAAAGGCCCCAAAACAGGGCATGCAGAAGCCAAAACATGGCTGGTGGGTGGGCGGGGCTTTGGCATTATTCGGTCTATAAAACATTTTCGCTCCCTTTTGGGAGACAAAAAAGTGCGTCTTATAGTCTGAAAAATACGGTAAGTTATGCACTCCTCCTTGCCTTCCCAGGTCCATGGGAAAATTGTCTTCCCGTAGTGCCCAAAAGGTTGAGGGGCCACTGATATAAAGACATAATCTCTTTTTTTCCCCTTCTCCTGCACAGGTAAATCCTTGAGTTACGACCACAAGCCAACCGAGAATTATGGTTGTAAATTAGTCTGGTCATTAAGCAAGGCACTCCTATGATCATCTCACTTTAAGGCCACAATCCTTGCTCTAACCCCACCCCCTTGAATGCAGGCCCATGCATATTCATGTAGGAAAACACCCACCCACCCCATAATATAGACCTTCATACATATTCATGTAGGAAAACACATTTCTTCCCTGATGTGTTTGCATTCGGCAATAAGACAAATATGTAAGTAAGTAATTAGTTTCCCGCTGCTGCATGTTTCAAGACTGGAATGGCTGAAAACGAGAATAATTGTAAAAAAAAAAACACCTTCCACAACCTTTCCAAGCAGAAGATATGTCCCGTTTTGTGCCCTCTCTGTGCAGGATGACAGCTAAATAGTTGTCATGGTAGGATGTGACTAGAAGAGTATTTTCTTTTACCAGTTGAAACCACCTGGGCTGCGATGTTTTCCAACCAAAACAAGGCTGAGCTATCTGGATGGTGTTTGCTGCCACTACTGATCTGTTCTGATTTTTAGAGCTCCTAGCTCTGGTGTCTGCAAAGTTATTTATTTAGTCCATGCCAATAGGAGAATAGGATAGGATAAGATAGGATAGGATAGGATAGGATAGGATAGGATACAGTGGTGGGTTTCAAATTTTTTTACTACCAGTTCTGTGGGTGTGGCTTCATGGGCATGGCATTGCTTGGTGGGCGTGGCTTGGTGGGCGTGGCTTGGTGGGCGTGGCTTGGTGGGCGTGGCAGGGGAAGGGTACTGTAAAATCTCCATTCCCACCCCACTCCATGGGAAGGATACTGCAAAATCCCCATTTTCTCCCAATCAGATGGGACTTGGGAGGCAGAGAATAGATGGGGGTGGGGCCAGTCAGAATTTTTACTACCGATTCTCCGAACTACTCAAATTTCCCGCTACCAGTTCTCCAGAACTGGTCTGAACCTGCTGAAACCCACCTCTGATAGGATAGGATAGGATAGAATAGGATAGCAATAGAATAGGGCATGCTTTCTACATGGGGCTCCCCTTGAAGAGCACCCGGAGACTCCAGCTGGTCCAGAATGCGGCCGCGCGGGTAGTGATAGGAGCTGCATGGCGCTCCCACATAACACCTCTCCTGCGTGAGCTGCACTGGCTCCCAGTGATCTTCCGGGTGTGCTTCAAGGTGTTGGTTATCACCTTTAAAGCGCTCCATGGCATAGGACCTGGATATCTTCGAGACCGTCTGCGGCCACCAATGACCTCCCACGGACCGATGCGCTCCCACAGAGAGGGCCTCTTCAGCGTGCCATCGGTCAAGCAATGTAAACTGGTGGCCCCCAGGGGGAGGGCCTTCTCTGCGGGGGCACCTGCCCTCTGGAATCAACTGCTCCCAGAGATACGAAGAATTCAAGACCTCGGTGCCTTCTGCCGTGCCCTGAAGACCTTTCTTTTTCAGCAAGCCGGGCTGGCTTAACGCTTTTTAAAATGTTTTTAATATGTTTTGTTATTGTTTTTTAACTTTGGGGCCAAACTTATATATATCTTTTTAAATTGTTTTTAATGTTCGTATCTATGTTTTTACTTTGGCTGTACACCGCCCTGAGTCCTTCAGGAGAAGGGTAGTCTATAAATTTGATAATTAAAAAAAAGAATAAAAAAAAAAGAATAGAATAGAATAGAATAGAATAGAATAGAATAGAACGCTCTAAGCGGTTTACAGAGTCAGCCTATTGCCCCCAACAATCTGGGTCCTCATTTTACCGACCACGGAAGAATAGAAGGCTGAGTCAACCTTGAGTCTGGTGAGATTTGAACTGCCAAATTGTAGGCAGCCAGCAGTCAGAAGAAGTAGCCTGCAGTACTGCATTCTAACCACTGAATAGAATAGAGCTGGAAGAGATCTTGGTAGTCCTTGACTAACCAAAGTTCATTTAGTGCCCATTCAAAATTATAACGGCACTGAAAAAAAAAATTACTCAGGGTCGTTTTTCACACTTACAACCATGGCAGCATCCCCATGATCATGTGATCAACATTTGGACGCTTGGCAACTGATTCATACTTATGACCGTTGCAATGTCCCAGGTCATCGGAACCCCTTTTGCGACCTTCTGACAATCAAAGTCAATGGGGAAGCCAGATTTGCTTAACACCCATTGTTACTAACTTAACATCTGCAGTGATTCACTTAACAAGTATGGTAAGGAAGGTCGTAAGATGTGGTAAAATTCCCTTAACAAATGTTTCACTTAGCAACAGAAATGTCGGGCTCCATTGTGGCCATACGTTGAGGCAGTGGTGAAATTCAATTTTTTTTACGGTTCTGTGGGCGTGGTGTGGCTTGGTAGGCATGGCAGGGGAAGGATACTGCAAAAACTCCATTCCCACCCCACTCCAGGGGAAGGATACTGCAAAATCCCCATTCCCTCCCTACTCCTGGGGGAAGGATATTGCAAAATTTCCATTCCCACCCCACTCTGGGAGCAGCCAGAGGTGGTATTTGCCGGTTCTCCGAACTGCTCAAAATGTCCACTACCGGTTCTCCAGAACCTGTCAGAACCTGCTGGATTTCACCCCTGCATTGAGGACTATCTATATACTTGAGGATTGATGTATTCTCCAAAGCACCATAGGGCAGGCCAAGAAACAACAGGTGGAAGTTCATCAGAGGGAGATTCAACCTGGAAATGAGGAGGAATTTCCTGACATTGAGAATGATTTATCAGTGGAACATCTTGCCTCCCAATGTTATGGGTGCTCCATCAGGAGAGGCTTTCAAAAAAAGATGGGACTACAATAATTAATCAATGAAACAGCTTGTCTCTGTTGTGGCTCCATTACCTGAGCCTGTGTCATCGGCAGGAGAGGACTCCGAGAGTGAAGGAGAGGAGTTGGCAAGGCCTCCCTCTCCAGGACCCTCCTCTTTGGCAATGCCTTCGGTGTCTGCCGAAGGGCAAGAGATAGGGCCGGGGCCAAGCACGTCCACGCAGCCACAGATGGACAGTGATGAGGGTAATGAGTCTTGGCTGGATCCATGCCAGCATCGCAGAGATAAGCGCGTGCAACAGAAGAAAAGGCGTGCCCAAGATTAGGCTGAGTCACTGGACCACACCCCACAGGGTATAAAAGGGAGCGTGGTGGCCAGTCAAACCTTGTGATGAACAAAGCTGAAAGCTTCCACGCCATTCTGCATTGCCGGACTTTTGCTATAGACTTTGCTGGTTTATATTTGGACTTAAGTTACTCTGTAATTATTGAACATTTTACTTTGATGTACCAGAAGCGGAGAGACGTTATCTCTTCGTGAGTAATAAACTCTTGGCAGGCAGCCACTAGGTTGCTGCCAAGTTCCGTTATCATAAGGAAAAGGATTTTGTCGGCTGGTTTGGTTTTTAACTCTTGGACATCTGTTGGTGTGTGTGTGTGTGTGTGTGTGTGTGTGTGTGTGTGAGAGAGAGAGAGAGACGGGGACAGAATAGTCTCTTGGAGTTGTGGTGCTCATCACTCAGTGGTGAAATCCAAATTTTTTTACTACCAGTTCTGTGGGCGTGACTTGGTGGACTTGGCTTGGCTTAGTGAGCGTAGCAGGAGAAGGATACTGCAAAATCCCATTCCCTCCCCACTCCTGGGGGAAGGATATTGTAAAATCTCCATTCCCACATCATTCTGGGGCCAGCCAGAGGTGGTATTTGCCAGTTCTCCAAACTACTCAAAATTTCTGCTGCCAGTTCTCCGAACTCCTCAAAATTTCCGCTACTGGTTCTTCAGAACCTGTCAGAACCTGCTGGATTTCACTCCTGTCATCACTGCAGTTTTTTTTTTTTAAAAAAAAAATATGGGACAATTGTTTGTCTGGGATGGTATAAAGGCTATGTCAAGTTTCCGAAAGATGCCCTAATTAATTCATGAGCCATGATCCAAACTTCAAAGGAAATATATTGATTTATTAGGAGCAACATTCCGGCAATACTTGGATACAGTTAGGACTGATCCCATGTAGATTTACATTCCCCTATGACCCTGTCTCTCCCCTCCTCTCTGGCCATGTCATAAATCACATTCTCCAATTAACCACTTTGGCTGGCTGTGAAACCTAACACCCTCCTTCTGATTGCGGTCAGAAAGAATGTATGGAATTCACTTCAGTTCTCCCTCCCTCCTGCTCATGGCAACTTGAAAGCTTTGCAAGTTGACAGGCTACTGCTTTAAACAGGGGGGTTGGACTAGAAGATCTCCATGATCCCTTCCAGCCCAATGATTCTAGTTTTATTGTGTACTTGGCCTTTCTGCTCCAAGGAGGGCTGAAGACATCTTAAGCAAATCTGAAAACAAAAGCCGAAGAAAGAAAAGCTTAAGTAAATTAGTGCCTCAAACAAACAGCTTTCTAAACTATTAAAATTATCTAAATGTTGAAAGTCTGGCTAGGGCAGGTAATAATAACTATCCCAGTGATCAAATTACAGAGCTATTCCGCTGGCATGACTTAAGTGCTGAAAGAGCTGAGCAGGACAAAACAAGAGAATTGTGGGTTTTTATTGTATTAAAAGTACATCGAGTTTATGGAGGAAGCTGGCATGTTGTGGGGGATTCTTAATCACAAGGAGCTTGGAACGAAATCCTCCCCCTTCCTATTGCTGAGCTCCCAATAATGAAGTAAAGTCTTCTTTAAGTTAAGCTTAACTCCCGGCAAATCCATGCTATCTTTCCAGCCACAGAATGGTTTGCTGCAGCATTTTTTCTTTCTTTCTCTTTTACTGATAGTCCTCGATTTACGACCGCAATGGAGCCAGGCATTTTCATCATAAGTCATAGTGGTCATAAGTCAAGGCACCCATGTAAGTGACCCAATTTTACCTTTTTAATAGCAGTCATTAAGTGAATACCATGAACAGCAACAGAATGGCAGGGTCAATTGTCAGAATATTCATGACTGGGAAGACATGGTAACAAGGTCAGCCAATGAATAGGCATAGCAACTAAGTCAGCCAATTGATAAATTCCTTGAATGAATTGTCCTGCAGCAAATTAGCCATGGTGAGATGGCCACAGCAAGTTGGCCATGGAGAGTTGGCCATAGTGAGGTGGCCATGGAGAGTTGGCCATAGTGAGTTGGCCATGGAGAGCTGCCTGTGGTGAGTTGGCCATAGTTAGTTGGCCATGGAGAGTTGCCTGTGGTGAGTTGGCCATAGTGAGTTGGCCATGGAGAGTTGGTCATAGTGAATTGGCCATGGAGAGTTGGTCATAGTGAATTGGCCATGGAGAGTTGGCCATAGTGAGTTGGCCATGGAGAGTTGGCCACGGTGAATTGGCCTTGGAGAGTTGGCCATAGTGAGTTGGCCATGGTGAGGTAGCCACTGTGAATTGGCCATGGAGAGTTGGCCGTGGTGAGATGGCCACAGTGAATTGACCATGGAGTGTTGGCCATAGTGAATTGGCCATGGATATTTGGCCATAGTGACTTGGCCATGGAGAGTTGCCTGTGGTGAGTTGGCCATAGTGAGTTGGCCATGGAGAGTTGGCCATAGTGAGTTGGCCATGGAGAGTTGGTCCTGGTGAGATGGCCATAGTGAGTTGGCTGTGGTGAGTTGACCATGGTGAGGTAGCCACAGTGAATTGGCCATGGAGAGTTCGCCGTGGTGAGTTGCCCATAGTGAGATGGCCATGGTGAGATGGCCGCAGAGAGTTGGCTGTGGCCAGTTGTCCCATTTCCCTCTTGGGGGGATACTTATCAGGATTCAAATCAATTAGTGATTAAGTCAAGACTATCTGTACTTCCCAGACTAGACAACTGTTCTACGATTTCTTGGTGATTTCCATTTAAATATTATCTAGGATGACCTAGAACTTAGAATTTTCTAAATGAGCCAAAATCACAGAGAAGCTTTTGAAAACAGGTATTCTCTTATATGGTTTATCTCTTTCTTGATGGTGAACTTGACAAAGAAGAATATTGGAAACAAACCTCAAGCTTTGGGGTTTTGCATGTCTTCATGTGTGTCTTCAAATCCATCTTAATCTTTGCAATGAACTGAAACGATCAGAAGTGGTTTGCCAGCATCGCCTTCTTCCTAGGCTGTGACATGTGAAAAAAAAAATTCATTTTTTCAGTTGATGGGACTGTTTGATAGACATAAGGAATGTGCCCTTGCAACTCACAGCAGACTCATAGCAACCTGTGATTCTCAAGAGGCAAATGTTTCTTCTAACTAAGACCATTGTTCTCTGTATATCATAGACGGGCAGGAAGTATATTTTTTAAAAAAATTTATTTATTTATTTTTGTCAGCATGTATTAGATAACAGATAAAAATATAAAACATGATTATGAATACATGAAATGAATACGAATAAATGGGGATAGTAGGACAGGGACGAAAGGCACGCTGGTCCGCTTATGCACGCCCCTTAAAGACCTCTTAGGAATGGGGTGAGGTCGACAGTAGACAGTCTAAGGCAGAGGTGAAATCCAATATTTTTTACTACCAGTTCTGTGGGCATAGCTTGGTGGGCGTGGCAGGGGAAGGATACTGCAAAATCTCCATTCCCACCCCACTCCAGGGGAAGGATACTGCAAAATCCGCATTCCCTCCCCACTCCTGGGGGAAGGATATTGCAAAATCTCTATTCCCATCCAACTCTGGGGCCAGCCAGAGGTGGGATTTGCCAGTTCTCCGAACTATTCAAAATTTCCATTACCAGTTCTACAGAACCTGTCAGAACCTGCTGGATTTCACCCCTGGTCTAAGGTTAAAGTTTTGGGGGTTTGGGGAAGAAACCACAGAGTCAGGTAGTGCATTCCAGGCGTTGACCACTCTGTTAGGGAAGTCGTATTTTCTGGAGTCTAGTTTGGAGCAGTTTACCATAAGTTTGTATCTATTGTGTGCTCTTGTATTGTTTTGGTTGAAGCTGAAGTATTCATTGGCTGGTAGGACATTGTAGCAGATGATTTTATGTACTATGCTTAGGTCAGACCGAAGACGGCAAAGTTCTAAATTGCCTAAGCCCAAAATTTCAAGTCTGGTGACATAAGGTATTTTGTTGCGATCAGAGGCGTGGAGGACTCTTCTTGTGAAATATCTCTGGACTCGTTCGATTGCATTAATGTCCGATATGCAGTACGGGTAATCCAAGTAATTCAAGATCTATTACATTACGTTCTGTCTTAGATCCAGTACTCTTCAATATCTTCAGAAATGACTTCGATGAGGTAATAGAAGGGGAACTAATCCGATTTGCAGATGACACTAAATTGACAGGAATAGCCAATACTCCAAAAGACAAACTCAGGATATAAAAAGATCTTGACAGACTTGAACTACGGGCCCTACACAACAAACATGAAATTTAATGTGGAGAAAAGCAAGGTTTTACACCTAGACAGGAAAAACGTACAAGTATAGATTAGGCGAAACCTGGACCAAAAACAGTAACAGGCCCTTGAAGTCCTAGTCAGTGGTGAAATGTAAAATTTCTACCGGTTACTACCGGTTACTACCGGTTCTGTGGGCGTGGCTTGGTGGGGGGGTGTTAATGTGACTGGGTGGGCGTGGCCAACTTTTTTTTTTACTTTTAAAAGCATTTTTTCTACATTTACGGGACCGCCTACTACCACAAATAGTCTCCCACCGGCCAGTACGCTCTCATAGAGAGGGGCTCCTCCGGGTGCCATCCGCCAAACAGTGTTGACTGGCGGCCCCCAGGGGGAGGTCCTTCTCTGTGGGGGCACCCACTGTCTGGAATGAGCTCCCCACGGAGATACGGAGGATCCTGGATCTGCGCACTTTCCGCCGCGCTCTTAAGATCTTCCTATTCCAGCAAGCTGGCCTGGCCTAACCTTTCCCCCCTTTTCTTTTAAATTGAAAATTTTCAATCTGTTTTTAAATTATTGGGATGTTTTAAATTTGTCTTGGGCTAAATTGCTTAATCTGGTTTTATTTCAGCTTTTAAATTTTGTATTTATGTATTTTATTTTGTGCCTGTTCACTGCCCTGAGTCCTTCGGGAGTAGGGCGGTATATAAATCTAATAAAACAAAATAAAACAAAGAAACAACCTCTTCGGCCGAAGAGGTTGTAAAAAAATGCTTTTAAAAGGCTATGACGATCAGGCAACTCAGCTGGGATCGTCAGAGCCTTTTAAGAGCATTTTTTTCAGCCGAAGAGGTTGCAGAAAAAATGCTTTTAAAGGGCTCTGACAATCCCAGCTGAGCCGCGCGATCATCAGAGGCTTTTTTTTTTTTTTTACTTTTAAAAGCATTTTTTGGGCCGAAGAAAAAAATGCTTTTAAAAGTAAAAAAAAAAAAAAGCCTCTGATGATCGCGCGGCTCAGTTAGGCATGGGGGGCAGGTGATCCAGTCCGAACTGGGAGCATTTCACCCCTGGTCCTAGTGGAGGCATAGAATCAAAATCACGTGAAGTATTACTACTGCTCTATAAAGCCTTAGTAAGACCCACCTGGAATACTGCATCTAGTTTTGGTCGACGACTTCACAGAAAAAGATGTTGAGACTTTTGAAAAAGCGCAAAGAAGAACAACTAAGATGATTTAAGGTCTGGAGACTAAAACATATGAAGAACGGTTGCAGGATATCATGGCTTAGAATGGCACTCCCTTCTCCTTGGCCCCTCGCAAGGTTTTGCAATCTTTACCTTTTGTGAGTCAAGGAAGTAACCTCTAAGTTGTGAGGTTTGTGTGAGGACTCAACCTTTGGCATGAGGAACTTGTCGTGTCTTGATTTCCTTATTTAGTTAAGTTGATGACTTTTGCCAACTACGTTTGTGTAAAATATGCTTTGTCAGTTTTAGTCCAGGTGCCAAAAAGGATTAAGCCTCTTTTGTTCTATGGGTAGTCCCTCAACTCACAACCACTTGTTTCGTGACCATTTCAAGTGACAACGGCACTGATGAAAGTGACTTATGCCCAGTCTTCGCATTTACGACCATTACAGATCCCAGGGTCACATGATCAAAATTTGGGTGCCGGGTTAATTGGCAGCTTTAATTGATATTTGCAGTGGGATTGCCATTTGTGATCTGCCCCAGGGGTGGGTTCTAAATTTTTTTACTACTGGTTCTGTAGGCGTGGCTTATTTTGTGGGCGTGGCTTGATGGTCATGTGACAATTCTTTAGGATTTAGCAGAGGTACTGGTCTACCAGGCTTTTAACTGCTTGCAGAGCTGTACCGATCTACCCATCTATTTTTGCAGGCACTGATCTACTCATGCATTTTTGCAGGCACTGGTCTACTCATTTGTTTTCTTTTAACACTGATCAGCTGTAAGGCGGCCCTTTGAAGCCCCGCGGCAAGAGTTTAAACAGTTTTCTTCCCTCTAGCCATCAGCTGGGACTCAGGAGGCAGCAATAGATTGTGGGTGGGCCCAAATAAAAGGTAAGAATAATGCAGGGGGGTGGGGTGGGGGTGGGGGATGGGGGGTCAGAATCGGTTCGGTGACGTCATATTGTCACTGCTACCGGCTTGGTGGAACCAGGCCAAACCGGGAGGAACCCACCACTGATCTGCCCGGCTGCCTTCCGACAAGCAAAGGAATTGGAAGGAGCTGGATTCACTGAATGACCTTCTGAGTCAGTTAACTGCAGTGATTCACTTAATGCCCATGGCAAAAAAGGTCATAAAATCGAGCTCACTTAACAATCGTCTTGCTTAGAAAATGGAAATTTTATAAAGGAGAATATTTGTTGCTCAGGGTTGAAATGAGGGGTCCTTGGACCTCTCTGAGCTTGGTTGTTTACTTGCAGATGTTCCATTACCCAAAGTAGGTAACATCATCAATGTTAGAGGGGAGTGGGGTTGGAGTTGGAGAAGGAGGACTGTGGGGTCTTGGTTCTCTCTGAGCTTGGTTGTTTTCTTGCACATTTCATTACCCAAACTCAGTGGTGGGTTTCTCCCGGTTCGGCCTGGTTCGGCTGAGCCAGTAGTGGTGATGATATGACGTCACCGAACCGATTTTGCCCCCCCTGCCCTCCCTTGCCCCCCCACCCCCCCTGAATTATTCTTACCTTTTATTTGGTCCCACCCCCAAACTATTGCTGCCTCCTGAGTCCCAGCTGATGGCTAGAGGGAAAAAAACTGTTTAAACTGTTGCTGCGGGCTTCAAAGGGCTGCCCTACAGCTGATCAGTGTTAAAAGAAAACAAATGAGTAGACCGGTGCCTGCAAAAATAAATGGGTAGACCGGTGCCTGCAAAAATAAATGGGTAGACCGGTGCCTGCAAAAATAAATGGGTAGACCGGTACAGCTCTGCAAGCAGTTAAAAGCCTGGTAGACCAGTACCACATGATCATCAAGCCACGCCCACAAAATAAGCCACGCCCACAGAACCTATAGTAAAAAAATTTAGAACCCACACCTGCCCAAACTAGGTAACATCATCAGTGTTAGAGGGGAGTGGGGTTTGTGGAGGAGGAGGAGGAGGTGGACTGTGGGTTCTTTGGTGCTCTCTGAGCTTGGTTGTTTTCTTGCAGACACTTCATTACCCAAACTAGGTAACATCATCAGTGAAGATGATTACCTAGTTTGGGTAATGAAACATCTGCAAGAAAAGCAACCAAGCTCAGAGAGCACCAAAGACCTCTCAATGGGAATTTTGATTCCAATTTTGGTTGCAAATCGAGGTACTCCCCATATTGACTTAGAGCTCATTGGAAGGTCAAGAAAGATGCAGAGTAAGGTTGACATGGGCGATGGTTCTGACTTTCTTCCTACCCCAACTAACATCTTTTCTTCTCTCCGAGGACTTCAACTGAATTAAGTCAGGGGAAATTTTCACGAATGTCCTTGGTCCTTGCCAAGTGCTTGCATCCCTTGACTTTGGCAGAGGCTCCCCCCCGCCAGTGTTTCCCACCCAAGTTCCTTCTGTTCGCAACGCCACCGCTGACCTTGGCAAGACTGTCCCTTGCAGACTAATGACCAATTGGAATTAATGGCTTGATGCTGTATCTGATGCCATCAGGGTTTCTCAGCTGGCCAGTAATCCCATTACTGCTTAATGGATCTGATTCATCAGCCCTTTGAAGTTTGAGTCACTGCTGCATGAGAGGAGACACAGAGAGGTTATTACTATTCTCGGACGGGCTCATTTACTTCACTAATCAACCCACTTCTGATCCTTTCAGGAGAAGGCTTTAGGAAGCAGGGCTGTGAGAAGGATTTCTGGAATTTTGTTTTCCACCCTGTACAAACAGACGAGGAAGTAAATTCATCTGTCCATGCTGTCTTTTCTCCCAAACCGCAAATGTTCTCAGTCTATGCAATTGTGTTCCAAGTGCACTTGAGGGAGCAAAGAATAAAGGAAATGGGAGGAGAGGAAAAATAACATTGCAATAGTAGGAAGAGTCGTCATACCTGGCATCGCCTAGCCAACTTTTGATCCCAAGAGAAGTTTTTTGTTGTTGTTAGCTGCGAAGTCGTGTCCGACCCATGGACAATGTTCCTCCAGGCCTTCCTGTCCTCTGGAGTCCATTTAAGCTCACGTCTACTGCTTCAGTGACTCCATCCAGCCACCTCATTCTCTACCGTCCCCTTCTTCTTTTGCCCTCCATCTTTCCCAGCATTAGGTTCTTCTCCAGTGAGTCCTTCCTTCTCATTAGGTGGCCAAAGTATTTGAGTTTCATCTTCAGGATCTGGCCTTCTAAAGAGCAGATCTCCTCTAGGACTGATCGGTTTGATCACCTTGCACAAGAAAAGTTAGGCAACTAAATATCCATTGATATTTAAAAAATATCAATGGAAGACGATATATGTGGCTGAAGAGGTGAACAGTGAGGTCCTTGGTGGTCTCTGAGCTTGGCTATCTGCTTTCAGGCATTTCATGACCCAATCAGGTAACAGCATCAGGGTCAGTGAGTTTGCAGTTTGCTCCCTGTTTATAGCTTTCACTGTCAGTATTGATGGGAATGTGGGTTTTTCTTATTAGTTCCTTGATTGAAAGTTAGAAATGCTTATGATTTGGAAGGACTACCAAGTAATCTTACATAAATGCATTGGCCAACTACTTCCGTATTAATATGGACCTATCTTTGTGGACCTTCTGAATCAAGTCTGATTCAAGGGAGATTTCATCTAACACTAAATCCCAACTTGGCTGACTTTCCCATGGCCCATGCCATAAATGATGACAGTTAGAACAATTAATCAGTGGAACGACTTGCCTCCAGAAATTGAGGGAGCTCCAAAGCTGGAGGTTTTTAAGAAGGGATTGGACAGCCATTTGCCTGGAATGTTATAGAGTTTCCAGCTTGAGCAGGAGGTTGGACTAGACCTCCACGACTGCTTCAAACTCTGTTATTCTATTAAACGTGATTTGCAAGCAACTGGCTATATTCATACAACTCCCAGATTTAAAGAAACTTTTCCTGGCTCAAGATAGAGATCCTGATCCCAAAGTCCAATTCGCATAAATCATGGTGCAGGTGTATTTGAACATTCTCCATCCCTGATCACTTTGGTAGCTTCTTAAAGCCAAGTTGAAACCATAAGTTGCTTTATTTATTTATAGAAGAGAAGAGGGGTGCAATGTTGACTGGTGCTGGCAACATAGCGTTGAGACAAAATCTATTACTTGGCTTTGTTTTGTAGATTATTATTTTTATTATTAAATTTAATATTTATTATTAAAGCTGTGGCCATAGTATCATTGGGGCAAAGACCAAAAAATTGGAATGGAAGACCTCCAAGGTCGCTTCCATCTCCTCTCCTCTCCTCTCCTCTCCTCTCCTCTCCTCTCCTCTCCCTCTCCTCTCCTCTTTTCTCTTCTCCCCTCTCTCCTCTTTTCTCTCCTCTCCTCTTTTCTCTCCTCCTCTCCCTCCCCTTCCCTTCCCTTCCCTTCCCTTCCCTTCCCTTCCATTCCATTCCATTCCATTCCATTCCATTCTATTCTATTCTATTCTATTCTATTCTATTCTATTCTATTCTATTCTTCAGATAAAAGTAAAGATTTCCCCTGTCCAGTCATGTCTGACTCTCATCTTCATTTCCTCACCAAGGGATGCTTCTGTGGTCATGAAGCCAGCATGACTATATGCCAAAGTGCATGGAACACTGTTACCTTCCCACCAAAGTGGTACCTATTTATCTACTCACATTTGCATGCTGTTGAATGCCCGTTTGGCAGGAGCCGAGGCAAGTAACGGGCGCTCGCTCTGTCACACAGTGCTCAGGTCTTGAACCCGGTCTGTCTTTATCTGCTGAGCCATCCGCTAAGATTCTTCAACGATCAAACATTTCACAGCTGGTTTTCTTGACATCACAGAAGTTCTAATCTCATAAATCCTCAGATGTTTGGCTTCATTAGGGTTGACACAATGGATGCAAATTATGCATCTGAAGATTTGGCCTAACTATATGATATGTTTTTATTTTCTGTTGTTTCTGTTTGGGTCTCTCTCTCTCCCTCTCTCTTTTATTTGGCAACTTCTTTTTCGTTGTGCTTTTATGGTCTAATCTCATCTCTCCTGTGAACAGCTGCCTATAAATCACAGATGTAGCATGTTCCAGATTTCAGATTGATTGCTTTAACACCTGGGTTGTGATAGCAGCCTGCAAATTGCAAAAGAAAAAAGAAAGATAGGGGGAAAAAATCTGAAGAGTGACACTCTTACCCTTCTTTTACCTCTTCTGAGAGTTTCTGAGAGTTTCAATCTATAGATGAAAGCAATCCAGCTGCTTCTCTTTAGTCAACAGAGATGTTCCTCCATCTGTGAAATGGAACTTGCTTTCTGAAGACAAATAAAAGTTTAAAAACAAAGCGAAAATAAAGACCAGCGGAGCAGCTCTTTAGAAACACGCCTGTAAAATTGGAGGCAAATAGACGACCCGTCTTGTTGTAGGGTTTGAAATAGGTTCTGGATTCAATTTAAACATGTCTATCCATTCTGTATAATGATCCGGTTTCAATTAAACTCCCAAATTGATTTGGAGTGAATCTCGGAATCACAAGGCTGGAAGGAACCTCAGAGGTCATCTAATCCAACTCCCTGCTCAAGGCAGGAGACTTATAACGTCCCAGCCAAATGGTTATCCAGTCGTATTTTTGAAAATATCTACTGATGGAACACCTACAACCCCAGAGGCAAGCTGTTCCAGTGATTGTTCTTAGTGTCAGAAAATTTCTCCTTACTTTTAAGTTGGATCTCTCTTTGACGAGGTTCCATTCCTGCTTTCGGGTGCTTTGGAGAATAAGTCAAACCTTTCTTCTCTGGGGCAACCCCTTAAGTAATGAAGCCAGTTATCATGTCCAGGGATGGGATTCAGCAATATCACACACTATGCTGGATTCAACCCTTGGCCTTGCCTTTTCTTGCAATACAGGTAAACCTCAATTTACAACCTTTCATTTAGTGACCATTTGAGGTTACAACAGCATGTTGAATCTTTGCCCCCCACAGAGAGGGCTCGCAATCTGGGTGTCCTCCTGGATGCACGGCTGTCTTTAGAAGAGCATATGACGGCCGTGGCCAGGGGGGCCTTTTATCAGGTCCGCCTGATTCGCCAGTTGCAGCCCTTTCTGGACCGGGACGCCCTGCGCACAGTCACTCACGCCCTTGTCACCTCCCGGTTGGACTACTGTAATGCTCTCTACATGGGGCTCCCCTTGAAGAGCACTCGGAGGCTCCAACTGGTCCAGAATGTGGCCGCGCGGGTGGTTATGGCTGCAACCCGTTGCGCCCATGTGACACCCCTCCTGCGCGAGCTGCACTGGCTCCCAGTGGTCTTCTGGGTGCGATTCAAGGTGTTGGTCACCACCTTTAAAGCGCTCCATGGCATAGGACCCGGGTACCTTCGAGACTGTCTTCTGCCACCAATAGCCTCCCACCGACCAGTCCGCTCCCACAGAGAGGGTCTCCTCAGGGTGCCATCGGCCAAGTCATGTCGGCTGGCGACACCCAGGGGGAAGGCCTTCTCTGTGGGAGCCCCAGCCCTGTGGAATGAACTGCCCCCGGAAATTCGTAAGATTTCTGACCTCCGGGTATTTCGCTGCGCACTCAAGACCCTATTGTTCCGCCAGGCTGGGTTAGCAACATAATTTTATATTGGATGTTTTAAACTTTTGGGGTTTTAAATTAAGCCAAATTTATTTAATACTTTTAAATTATTTTAAATTGATGTCTATTCTGTTTTTAAATAGGCTGTACACCGCCCTGAGTCCTTCGGGAGAAGGGCGGTATAGAAATAAAATAATAATAATAATAATAATAATAATAATAATAATAATAATAATAATAATAATAATAATAATTATTATTATTATGATGTTCAACATGACCGTGGGATCTGTAATGGTCGTAAATGTGAAGCCTGGGTTTAAGTCATTTTCAACAGTGTCGTTGTCACTTGAAATGGTCACGAAACAAGTGGTTGTGAGTTGAGGGACTACCCATAGAACAAAAGAGGCTTAAATCTTTTGGCACCTGGACTAAAATTGGCAAAGCATATTTTACACAAACGTAGTTGGCAAAAGTCATCAACTTAACTAAATAAGGAAATCAAGATACCACAAGTTCCTCATTCCAAAGCTTGAGTCCTCACACAAACCCCTCAATCTGGAGGTCACTTCCTTGACTCACAAAAGGTAAAGATTGCAAAACCTTGCGAGGAAGGTACAAAGAAGAATGTACTACCATTCTAAGTCATGATATCCTATATTAGTAAAGCAACTCAGAGATGGGAGACCTTCTCAGAAATGCTTAGTTCACTGCAAATTAATCAAAATACTTCAGTGAGTCATGCAAAACAAGGAAATTGAATTAATGGGATTTTGGTTCAATTAATCATAGTTAAGGGCTCTGTAGGAGCATAGTTAAAGTGGCAGTGTATCTGAATTTATGCCAGAATGTCCAGATGTTATAAGGTTTGACCTCTCTCCTGTCCAGTGGTTGGCAAAGGAAATCCACCTTCTACGCGGTCTGTTGTTGTCACTTCTTTAAGACTTTTTTTAGGATATGACTTGGAGAATACAGGTATCTAGTCCTCGACTTACAACAGTTCACTTAGTGACCATTCAAAGCAGGGGTGGATTCTAAAAATTTTTACTACCCATTCTGTGGGCGTGGCTTATTTTGTGGGCATGGCTTGATGGTCATGTGACAAGTCTTTAGGATTTAGCAGAGGTACTGGTCTACCAGGCTTTTAACTGCTTGCAGAGCTGTACCAGTCTACTCATTTGTTTTTGCAGGCACTGGTCTACTCATTTGTTTTTGGAGGCACTGGTCTACTCATTTGTTTTTGGAGGCACTGGTCTACCCATTTATTTTTGCAGGCACCGGTCTACTCATTTGTTTTTGGAGGCACCGGTCTACCACCATACTGCCTTTTAACACTGATCAGCTGTAGGGCAGCCCTTTGAAGCCCCACGGCAAGAGTTTAAACAGTTTTTTCCTTCTAGATGATCAGCTGGGACTCAGGAGGCAGCAATAGATTGGGGGTGCGGCCAAATAAAAGGTAAGAATAATGTGGGGGGGCAGGGGGCAGGGGGCAGGGGGGAGAACCGGTTCGGTGATGTCATAGCATCACCGCTACCGGCTCGGCGGAACCGGGCAGAACCGGGAGGAACCCGCCACTGATTCAAAGTTACAACGGCATTGAAAAAAGTGACTGATGACCCTTTTTCACATTTATGACCGTTGCAGCATCCCCATGGTCCAAAATTCAGACACACTTGGCAACAGACTTATATTTTTGCTGGCTGCATTGTCCTGGGGTCATGTGATCACCTTTTGTGAAGCTCTGATAAGGTAGGTAGGTTGTTGAAGCCACACCTCAGCTCCAGGTATAATAGGTCTACAGCATTCATTTTTGATCTACTTAGTTAGTAACTGGGCTAAAATTTGTTTTGTGACCTATCTTTCTTTGCTCGTTCTTGTAGCATATCTACTTAGGGATCCCAAACATGCTGCTTGATCATCTGTTTGAGGATCTTGTCCTGAAGATATCAAGCTGACAGGCCTGTTAGATTTCCAGATCCTTTTCCACACCGTTTGGAAAGATGGACTTCACATTGGGTCTTCTCCACCATTATCAAACCCTCAACAGTTCTCCAGGAGTTCTCAAAGAATGATCAAGAGTGGTTCAGAAATCACCTCCACTATCAGGACCCTGGAATTTAATTCCTCTGGCTCTGGACACTTGAATTCATTAGAATAACAGAGTTGGAAGGGACCTTGGAGGTCTTCTAGTCCAACCCCCTGCTTAGGCAGGAAACCCTACATCACTTCAGACAAATGGTTATCCAACAGCTTCTTAAAACTTTACAACTTCTGGAGGCAAGTTGTTCCACTGATTACTTGTTCTCACTGCCAGGAAATTTCTCCTAAATTGCTTCTCTTCGCAATTAGTTTCCACCTATTGCTTCTTGTCCTGCCTTCAGGAGCTTTGGAGAATAGTTTGACTCCCTCTTCTTTGTGGCAGCCCCTGAGATACTGGAACATTGCTATCGTGTCTCCCCTAGTCCTTCTCTTCATTAAACTAGACATACCCAGTTTCTGCAACCGTTCTTCATATGTTTTAGCCTCCAGTCCCCTAATCCTCTTTGTTGCACTTCTCTCCTCTCTTTCTAGAGTCTCCACATCTTTTTTACATCATGGCAACCAAAACTGAATGCAATATTCCAAGTGTGGCCTTATCAAGGTGTTATAAAGCGCTATTAAAATTCGGTTTTAAAATTTGGCCAAAACTATTTAATGATTTTAATTAATTTTAACTATGATATTGTATATTTGTATATTTGTATATTAATTCTGGCTGTACACCGCCCTGAGTCCTTCGGGAGAATGGGCGGTATATAAATAAAATAAAATAATAATAATAATAATAATAATAATAATAATAATAATAATAATAATAATAATAATAATAATAGTAATAAACACTTCACATGATCTTGATTCTATCCCTCTGTTTATGTAGCCTAAAACTAGTTAAGTTCTCTTACTCTTTCTTTGTCTGTTCTAAGCTGCAGTATCCTGTTTTCCCTAGTGGCATTTCGATGACTATTTGGGATACCATTTTGTTTCTGAGACAAAAATAAGAATCAATACATTCTGTGTTCTCACCATTACTGGTTCATCATTTTCTCCTTGCAATGGATCTATACCATCTTAATTTGAACATAGCCCCCGGATATATATTTTTTAAAAAATCTTTCTAAGCCTCAACTCATTCTCAGCTTCTTGAACAGAGTTCTTACCGTTTCTGGAGATTACCTTGTATTCTTCTATGATTATACTCCTCCATCAATTACGTGACCTTTTTTTCCTTCAATGTTTTAGAGCTCACTGCATTTATCTTTAGATTTTTTTTCTGCCCATTTTTCTTTTGGGGGAATGTTTGTGACTGTGCCTTCAGTACCTCCTTTTGCACAATTTCCATGCTCTCTAGACACTTTTTTTTTTTCTTCATTCAGGATTTCAAGCCAAGGGATCCAAATGAGCTTCTTTCAGAATTCCTAAAAATACACTCATCTGAAAATCACCATCCTTAGTTCCTCCTCTTTTGGATATCTGAGTTCCCACAATGTGGTAACTTCATATCAGAACATTAGAATAACACAGTTGGAAGGGAGCTTGGAGGTCTTCTAGACCAACCCCCTATTTGAGCAGGAGACTCTACATCATTCCAGACAAATGGCTGTCCAATCTGTTCATAAAAATCTCTGGTGATGGAACACTCACAGCTTCTGAAGACAAGCCATTCTATTGATTCATTGTTCACACTGCCAGGAAATTTCTTCTTAATTCTGGATCTTTGATAACCTCTCATCTGTTATTTCTTATCTTGCCCTCAGGTGCTTTGGAGAATAGGTTGACCCCCTCTTCTCTGGGACAGCCCCTCAAATATTGGAAGACTTCTATATCACCCCTAGTACTTCTCTTTGTTAGACTTGACATATCTAATTCCCACAATCATTCATACCAAGAGCCTTGGTAGTACAGTGGTCCAAGGCACCCTGTTATTAAGCTGGTTATTAAGACCAGCTGCCTGCAATTACTGCAGGTTCGAATCTCGCCAAGGCTCAAGGTTGACTCAGCCTTCCATCCTTTCTAAGGTAGGTAAATTGAGGACCCAGTTGTGGGGGCAATAAGCTGACTTTGTATAAATATACAAAAGTATGAAGGCTATTGCTGAGCACATTGTAAGCCGCCCTGAGTCTCCGGAGAAGGGCGGCATATAAATCAAATTTTTTAAAAAAAAAATTGTAAGTTTTAGCCTCCAGTCCCTTAATGATCTCTGTTGCTTTTCTCTGCATTCTTTTTAAAGGCTCAATATCTATTTTGTATTGTGGTGACCAGAATGCACAGTATGACAAGTGTGATCTTAATGTCAACTTGCAAAGCTTTCAAGTTGCCATGAGCAGGAGGGAGGGAGAACTGAAGTGAATTCCATACATTCTTTCTGACCGCAATCAGGAGGGTGTTAGGTTTCACAGCCAGCCAAAGTGGTTAATTGGAGAATGTGATTTATGACATGGCCAGAGAGGAGGGGAGAGACAGGGTCATAGGGGAACGTAAATCTACGTGGGATCAGTCCTAACTGCATCCGAGTATTGCCGGAATGTTGCTCCTAATAAATGACTATATTTCCTTTGAAATTTGGATCATGGCTCATGAATTAATTAGGGCATCTTTCGGAAACTTGACACTTACCAGTTTTGGTAACTTAATACAGATAGTCCTTGACCTCCAACAATTTGTTTACTGGAGGAAAAAAAAGGCTGGTTCTCACACTTATGACCATTGCAGCATCCTCATGGTCATGTAATTAGAATTTGGCAGAGGTGAAATGCTCCCGGATCGGACTGGATTGCTCGATCTGGTAGCGATTTTTCCCTGTGGTTCCGTGATCCGGTAGTGATCGCCATCCAGGTGTCATTACTTCCTGGTTTTAACCAGGAAATAATGTTTTTTTACCTTCTGCGCATACGCAGAAGGTGTGTGCACGCACGTGACATGCGCACGCGCTTCCGAACCAGTAAGGAAGGTAAGTAGATTTTATTAAGTTGGGTGAGTGAGGAGACAGGAGCCGGCTGGCTCTGTGAGCGGGGAATTTAAACCGTTTCTTAACAAACAAAATGAACTGACTACTCAAGGGGGTTGTCTATTGTGGGGTGATCGAGTTGTTGTACCACTATGTTTACGGGAAAAAGTGTTGACAACATTGCATGTGGAGCACCCTGGAATTGTAAGGATGAAAGGGTTGGCGAGGAGCTACATATGGTGGCCTAAAATGGATGACAGCATATGCCGATTGGGTGGCTAGGTGTTCCCCCTGTCTACCTCGATCCCACCTTCGTCGCCAGTGTTAAGTTGGGTGAGTGAGGAGCCAGGAGCCAGGTCTATGTTAACAACAGCTTTTTATTTCACAGTGAGAATCCAGCAAATGTACAGTAGAACAGCTCTCCTTATATAGTCTCTTGGCCAGGGTGCTGGCCAATAATCATCGAGCCTTTTTCCCCGCTTAATTTTCCCTCCAAAATTAGATACATAACACCTTTCACCCCTGGAATTTGGGCACTTGGCAACCAAAATCTATTTGCAATGGTTTTAAAGGGGTATCTGATCACCATTTGTGACTTTTCTAGTTGGCCTCCGACAAGCAAAGTTAATGGAAGAATCCAGATTCACTGAATAAAAGCATGATTCATGTTGACAACTGCAGTGATTCACTTAACCATGATGGTAAAAAAATTGGGTGAAAAATCGGGTGCAAGTCACTTAACAACCACCTTGTTTAGCAAAAGAAATTGTGGTTGTAAGTCAAAGACTATCTGTATCTTGAGTGACCCAGCCTTCTGTGTGTATAATTTATGACATACGATGCAATAACCTAGTTAATCACAACAACAACAACAATAATAACAACAACAACAACACACTAGATATCATGGTTATCAAGGGCCGGTTGCAAGACAATAACTCAGACTGACTACAAACGACGTCACAACACAGTCGCTCAGATGGTCCACTGGAACTTGTGTCACAACTACCATCTGCCTGTAGCAAAGCACTGATGGGATCATAAGCCTGAAAAAGTGGTCGAAAATGAGCATGCAAAACTACTGTGGGACTTCAGAATACAGACTGACAAAGTTCTGGAACACAATACCCCAGATATCACGATTGTGGAGAAGAAAAAAGTGTGGATTGTCGACATTGCCGTACCTGATGACAGCAGAATCGACGAGAAACAACTTGAAAAAGTCACCAGATATCAGGACTTGAGAATCGAACTGCAGAGACTCTGGCATAAACCAGTGCAGGTAGTTCCAGTGGTACTTGGCACACTGGGTGCTGTGCTGAAAGACCAAGGCAAGCACTTAAGAACAATTGGCACTGACAAGATCACTATTGGTCAGCTGCAGAAGGCCACTTTACTGGGATCTGCTCGCATAATCCGCCGATACATCACACAGTCCTAAACGCTCGGGAAGTGTTCAACTAGTGATTTGGGATACGAAATCCAGCATGGTCATCTCGTTTGCTGTGTATACTGTCAAACAACAACAACACACCAGATATCACAGTTGTCGAGGGCCGAAGTGTACAATTTATTGATATCGCTATACCAGGAGATGCCAGAGTCGAAGAAAAAGAACTGTGAAAAAAAATCACAAAATATCGCAACCTGGCCATCGAAACTACACAGTTATGAATGAAGCATGTAAAAGTGATACCCATTGTCATTGGGGCACTTGCTACCATGGTCCAAGAATTTTATAAAAAACATCAAGAAATTGCAGCTTTTTGCAATAACACTAATGGAACTGCAAAAAACTGCGCTACTCGGAACATCGTACATCTTAAGAAGATACTTGGTTGATACCTAGGACGCTGGCAGCAACCCGTATCAACCATTAGCACCAGTCAATGGCATTTATGATACATTTTTAAATGTTCAGTTGACTGTGGTTCATGTTTAATGAATAAAAGAGATAATAATAATGATGATGGTTGGTTCAATAACTTATGTTTGAGCAAACTATGATTTTTTTCCAACCTGTGAATGAAAGTATAGGATGATTAAAGTCCACCCTGAATCACAATCTCATTTTCCAATTCTGGATCCAATCAACTCTGTTCCTTTTTTTATTATTAGGATTTATTTATTTATTTATTTATTTATTTATTTATTTATTTATTTATTTATTTATTTATTTATTTGTTTGTTTGTTTGTTTGATTTATATGCCGCCCTTCTCCGGAGACTCAGGGCGGCTTACAATACGTTAAGCAATAGCCTTCATACTTTTGTATATTTATACAAAGTCAGCTTATTGCCCCCACAAACTGGGTCCTCATTTCACCTACCTTAGAAAGGATGGAAGGCTGAGTCAACCTTGAGCCTTAGAGAGATTCGAACCAGCAGTAAATTGCAGGCAGCTGTGTTAATAACAGGGTGCTTAGACCACTGTACCATCAAGGCTTTATTTATTTATTTATGGAATTTATATGCCACCCTATCTCCAATGGACTCAGGGTGGCTCACAACAATTAAAACAAAGCAAACAAACCATTAAAACAAAAATCCAAGTTAAAATTAACAAAAATTCAATAAAACCCAGTTAAAATTCAATTAAAACCCTCATCAGTCCAGGGCGGCCAGGTAAAATAGCCACGTTTTCAGGCCACGGCGGAAAGAGTGAAGGTCAGGGGCCACCCCGAGCTCCAGAGGGAGTTGATTCCAAAGAGTGGGTGTGCCCACAGAGAAAGCTCTCTCCTTGGGGGTAGACAGCCGACACTGTCTGGCCGATGGCACTCTGAGTAGGCCCTCCCTGTGGGAACGCACAGGGCGATGGGAAGCTGTTGCTGGCTGCAGATGGTCCGCCAAATATCCCGGGCCTAAGCCATGAATTACCACAAGAACAAGGATTTCACGACATGATAGCAGTGTTCCAAAATCTGAGGGGCTCCTACAAAGATGACGGGGGGGGGGGGAGAGTCAAGCTATTTTCCAAAGCACCAGAAGGCAAGATGAGAAACAATGGATGGAAACTAACGAAGGAGAGAAGCCACCCAGAACTAAGGAGAAATTTCCTAATGATGAGAACAATCAAGCAATGGAACAACTGAACTTTGATTAAAAAGCATTCACAACTTCTGGAGGCAAATTGTTCCGCTGATTAATTGTTCTAACTGTCAGGAAATTTCTTAACTTAAGAAATTTCTTAAGTTAAAAAAAATTCCTGACAGTTAGAACAATTAATCAGCGGAACAATTTGCCTCCAGAAGTTGTGAAAGCTCCATCACTGGAGGCTTTTAAGAAGAGACTGGACAGCCATTTGTCTGAAATGGTATACAGTCTTCTGCTTGAACAGGGGGTTGGACTAGAAGATCTCAGAGATCCCTTTCAACTCTGTTATTCTATGTTCAGGTCCGTAGCCTTGCTGCCATTCTCCCTTCGAAACCCAAGCATTCCATAAATCAGGCTGCCCCTTTAAATGCATTAGTCGGTATCCAAGCTATCAAATCATCTCTAGAAGTCTTATCTCAACAATATAGAAACCTCCCGAGTTATGACAAATGGCTCAGGTCTATAGAACTGAACTTTGCAATGATTAACCGCTCCTTGCCTTGTAAAGTTTCTGGAAGATGCAAAGTGCAAGATAAGCACCGCTAAGCATTATTAGGAGCCATAGCTCAGCCAAAAGAATGTGCCATCTGTCTATGTCAAGGCATGGTTCTCTCTCCCCCACCCCCTCCTCCGCCTTCACCTCTGGGTGCCAAAAAAAAAATGCTTCCATTTGCAGAAAGGGATGAGAGCAGGGAAAAGGGGTCTCTCTGCTGCAGACAGTCCAGATGGCTTCCAGGGACCCCCTCGGTGCATCTGAAGCAGAGTATTGTGGCTCCGTTACCTGAGCCTGTGTCATCGGCAGGAGAGGACTCCGAGAGTGAAGGAGAGGAGTTGGCAAGGCCTCCCTCTCCAGGACCCTCCTCTCTGGCAATGCCTTCGGTGTCCGCCGAAGAGCAAGAGATAGGGCCGGGGCCAAGCACGTCCACGCAGCCACAGATGGACAGTGATGAGGGTAATGAGTCTTGGCTGGATCCACGCCAGCATCGCAGAGATAAGTGCGCGCAACAGAAGAAAAGGTGTGCCCAAGATTAGGCTGAGTCAGTGGACCACACCCCACAGGATATAAAAGGGAGCGTGGTGGCCAGTCAAACCTTGTGATGAACAAAGCTGAAAGCTTCCACGCCATTCTGCATTGCCGGACTTTTGCTATAGACTTTGCTGGATTATCTCTGGACTTGATTGACTCTGTAATTATTGAACTGCTTTCCTTTGATGTATTAGAAGTGGGGAGAAGTTATCTCTCCTCTTTGTAAATAATAAACTTTTGGCAGGCAGCCACTAGGTTGTTGCCAAGTTCCGTTATCATAAGGAAAAGAATTTTGCCGGCTGGCTTGGTCTTTAACTCCTGAACGTCTGTTGGTGTGTGTGCGTGGGGTTGGGGACAGAACACAGAGGTGGGTTTCAGCAGGTTCTGACCAGTTCTGGAGAACCGTTAGCAGAAATTTTGAGTAGTTCGGAGAACCGGTAAATACCACCTCTGACCGGCCCCACCCCCCATCTATTCTCTGCCTCCCCCAAGTCCCAGCTGATTGGGAGGAAATGGGGATTTTGCAGTATCCTTCCCCTGAAGTGGGGAAGGAATGGGGATTTTACAGTATCCTTCCCCTGCCATGCGCACCAAACTATACCCACAGAACCGGTAGTAAAAATCTTTGATTTCCCACCACTGATCTGAAGGGGAGGGTCATGTTGCTTCTGGCCCACCCACAGCCTGCATGATTGACATCAGGGGCTGCTAATCAGACTAGAGGACATCTAGCCAAGCTTGGGAAGTTAAACTGGAAGCAAGTTGTCCAAAATCAGTGCAGCTAGAACAGTGCCCCCACCCCCAACTTTTTGGGACCAGGGGCCGGTTCCGTGGAAAGAGGTTTTTCTGCAGACCAGAGAAGATGTGGCTTCATGTGCTGCCTGTATTCCATGGATGGAGCTTTGTTTGTTTGGATGGCATGATGTCTGGCATGCCGTGGACCAGTGCCTGTTCATGGATTGGAGGTTGGAGACCCCTGAGCTAGAAGATCACAAGGGTCCAAGTTTGTAAGTCTGTGCCTCAACTGACTTGCAAAGATGCTTGAGAAAGAGAAAAAGTACGCCACCAAGAGAAGCTGAACATTAGCTTAACATTGCAACTGCCTCTCATAAGTAGTTGCCTAAATTGTCCACCTATTATCTTGCAGCTGAAGACGAGATACCCACAGTTACTCTGGTAGTAGTGGAGGAGGAAGTGTACACATTTCTGAAATCTTTCACCCCTCTGTTGCCAAATGGAAACATATAATCTGAAAGTAGAGCGAATCTACTTCTGATGACAGAATAAGGCCCTTAGAGGTCTTCTAGTCCAACGCTTGCTTAAGCAGGAGACCCTGTACCATATCAGACAAATGGCTGTCTAATCTCTTCTTTAAAAACCTCCAGTGATGGAGCATTCATAACTTCTGAAGGTCAGCCCTTCTACTGATCAATTGATTTGTCAGGAATTTTCTCCTTAATTCTAAGTTGGTTTCCTCCTTCAATAGTTTCCATCTGTTGCTTCTTGTCCTGCCTTCAGGTGCTTTGGAGAATAGATTGAAACCCCCCCCCCACTTCTTTGTAGCAGTCCCTGGAGTACTGAAATATTGCTATCATGTCACCCCTAGTTCTTCTTTTCAGAGCTGCTCATTGTTCAGCCGATTGGAAACTCATATTTCAGGGGATTGAAGAGAGTTGCAGATCTGTCTTTCTAAACTGTTAGCTGAATAATTAGCTTCTTACACAGAATTAGAAATCTCTCTGACTTAGGTCTCTTGGTATCAGCTACTGATTTCACTTTTGGAAAGAAAGATATTAGATATTTAGAGAGTCAGTTTGATGTAGTGATTGAAGTGCTGGCCTAGCAACCAGAATACTGTGAGTTCTAGTTCCACTTTAGCCACGAAAGCTGGTCGGGTGACTTTGGACTAGTCCTATCATGGCGAACCTATGGCATGTGTGCCACAGGTGGTACACGGAGCCATATCTGTGGGCACGTGAGCATTGCCCTAGTTCAGCTCCAGCGCTGGCCACCTGATTTTCGGGCCTTCCGGTCCCACCGGAAGTTGGGAAAAAGGCTGTTTCTGGCCTCCGGAGAGCCTCTGAGTGGGTGGGGAAGGCTGTTTTTGCCCTCCCCAGAGTCCAAGAAAGCCTCTGGAGCCTGGGGAGAGTGAAAAACAGGCCTACCGGGCCCATTGTGTCATCATGTGTCAAAAGTGGGGGGAGTGTGTAGGGGTCACGCATGCAGGCATGGTGGAGGTGAGGCACATTGAATTATGGGTGTGGACACGCACATGTGTGACCCCCCCCACGTGACCCCCACTTTTGGCATGAGACAGCAAAAAGGTTAGCCATCACTGGCACTAGTCACTCTCTCTCAGCCCAACTCATCTCACTAGGTCCCTGTTGTGGGGGAAAACAGGAGGAGGAAGGAGTATTGTGTATATTTGCTACTTGGAGAAACGTATAAAGTAATGCAGGCAGTATAAAAATCTAACAAATAAACAATTCGCTTTCCAAGATTTTATACCTCAAATTCCTTCCGAAAAGAAGTGGGTAAGTGGATCTGCAGGAACTCAAAATAACAAGTTGGATGACATGGCATCTCTCATCTTTGTTTGTGGCCTTCAAATTCCAAAATTTTCTCCCAGTTAGTCCACCGGTTTCCTTATCCTTTCCAACCAAATGCCACATACTGTAGTCCTTTCTGGCTAAAAAAAATACTACCTAATAGAGCTCTATCAAGTTTTTACATAAGCATATTTTATGCTGTATTTCAGCCCTTAATGTTGCCTCCTAAACTTCAAAGACCCGTCAAAGTGAGAGTCCATCCTCGCATTAGACAAACGGAGAATTCTCTTGCCAATTATGCATTTAATTAACAGCTCTGGAATTCAAAGCTCCCCTTAGTAATTTTGTTATTGTTGTTGACTGATTAGTTACGGGACACAAATGCATGCTTCTATTAGCCTATCTGATTTATTTATTTTTTCTGTTTAAGGTTAATAAGCTCATTGGCATTCTGTACATTGCAACCATAATTCTGCTTTTAATTTGCAGAGTGGAGGTCTTTCAGTGTTTTGTCTTTATCAGCCTTCTGTTCTAACGATTGTCACTCTTCCTTTTTACAGGTGGTACTATTTTTGCGTCGATTACAAATCAAGGATTTTCTATCCTTTGGCCACAGAAAACTCCCTACCTTGTAGAGATCCATCTAAAAGTGCCGGCATGCCTGAAATGAAGCATAGCTCAAAGGACATATCACTTTCCTTTCATCGGAGCATTTCAAGAAAACTCTGAAATTGCATTCTGTCGGGCACCTTGTCTGCTGTGAATGATTCTGTCATCAAGAAACCTCATTACATTTCTGAGTTCCATAAGACTCAGCCTGCAAATAACCACTTGGTTTCATTCATTTGTTGATCAGCTGCAGGTATTTCATTCAAGTCCAATGAATTAGAATATCTCACGACATAGCTAGATGATTGTCTGTAGAGATTCACAGTCATCCAGGTCATGGTTGTCCCAAAGGTGCTTTTTCAGGAGGCAACTGATGTTTCTTGTTTTTCTTTTTGAAGATGTTTCATTTCTTTTCCAAGAAGCTTCTTCAACTCTGACAGGATAATGGGGAATGGAAGGATTTAAATTCCTTGCAGACAGTTGGTCATTTGCATCCTTTTATTTTTATTTATTTATTTATTTATTTATTTATTTATTTATTTATTTATTTATTTATTTATTTATTTATTTATTTATTTATTAAATTTTTATACCGCCCCCTCTCCCGAAGGACTCGGGGCGGTGAACAGCCAAAATTAAAACACACAATACAAATATTAAAATGCAATTAAAAACAAAATTAAATTATCTTTGGCTTCTCCAATTTAAAACCCCTTATCCATAAAATACACCCAATTAAAATTTTTAACCCAGTCCGGCTTGCTGAAATAAAAAAGTCTTCAGGGCCCGGCGGAAGGTACGGAGGTCTGGGATTAGTCGTATCCCTGGGGGTAGCTCATTCCAGAGGGCGGGTGCCCCCACAGAGAAGGCTCTTCCCCGGGGGGTCGCCAGCCGACATTGCCTGACAGACGGCACCCTGAGGAGACCCTCTCTGTGGGAGCGTGTTGGCCGGGGGGAGGTTATCGGAGGCAGAATGTGGTCTCGTAAATAACCGGGTCCTAAGCCATGGAGCGCTTTGAAGATGAGAACCAGCACCTTGAAGCGCACTCGGAAGACCACCGGAAGCCAATGCAGCTCGCGCAGGAGAGGTGTCACGTGGGAGCGCCATGTTGCCCCCATAAGTACCCGTGCGGCCGCATTCTGCACTAGTTGGAGCCTCCGAGTGCTCCTCAAGGGGAGCCCCATGTAGAGAGCGTTGCAGTAGTCGAGGCGGGAAGTAACGAGGGCATGAGTGACTGTGCATAGGGAGTCCCGATCCAGAAAGGGGTCGGGACTTTTAAAGGGTCATTGAAGCACTTGGAGGTTTATCTGTGTCCTCAGGGTCACCTGAGTGGTGCTCCTGGTTCCTGTAGTCTGCAATTTTTCCTCTGGAAATCCATTCCTACTCCCACACCATTCCAAGTGTGTTCATCCCAAATTGTATAGCTAAATGTCTGTAGAGATTCTCAGTCATCCATGAAAAATCTTTCAGGACCAACCTATGATCACTAGTCACGGTCATCCCTACCTTCAGAAAGGATGACCCCAGCCTATTTGAAAATTATAGACCAATCTCTTTATGTTGCATCACCTACAAAGTCATGGAATCAATCATAAACCATTACCCTCCACTTAGGGACAAACAACCTACTCTCTAATAAACAATTTGGTTTCAGGAAAAATTTGTCCTGTAATCTGCAACTCCTACACTGAAAAAACATATGGACTACCGAACTCAACCAGGGCAAAGCAATAGACACAATTTACATAGACTTCGGTAAAGCCTTTGATTCAGTGGTACACGACAAACTACTTCTAAAACTAAAATCTTATGGCATTTCCGGATCCCTGCATAAGTGGATAGCTGCATTCCTGTCAAACAGGCAACAAGTAGTCAAAATAGGGAGTCCCCTATCAAATCCTGCACCTGTTAACAGTGGTGTCCCCAAGGCAGCGTTTTAGGACCCACACTCTTTATACTTTACATAAATGACCTTTGTGATCATATTATAAACAACTGTGTTCTCTTCACTGATGATGTAAAACTATTCAACACCACTGACAATCTACTGCCCTACAAAGAGTCCTTGACTATGTGCCAGAATTGTCAAACAATTGGCAACTCCAAATCTTAACCAACAAATGCTCTGTCTTACACATTGGCAAACATCATTGCCAAAAAGGCATTAAGAGTTGCTAACCTAATCTTGCGAAGCTTCTTTTCTGGTAATATTGTACTGCAAACTAGGGCATACAAAATCTTTGCTAGACCAATTCTTGAATACAGCTCATCTGTCTGGAACCTGCACATCGGACATTAATACAATTGAGCGAGTCCAGAGAAATTCCACAAGAAGTGTCCTCCACTCCTCTGCTCACAACAGAATCCCTTATGACACCAGGCTTGAAATTTTGGGCTTAGACAACTTAGAACTACACCGCCTTCGGTATGACCTAAGTGTAGTACACTAAATTATCTGCTACAATGTCCTACCTGTCAATGACTACTTCAGCTTCAACTGCAACAATACATGAGCACACAATCGATACAAACTTAAGGTAAACTGCTCCAAACTGGATTGCAGAAAATATGACTTCAGCAACAGAGTAGTCAATGCCTGGAATGCACTACCTGACTCTGTGGTCTCATCCCAAAACCCCCAAAACTTTAACCTTAGATTGTCTACTGTTGACCTCACCCAATTCCTAAGAGGTCTGTAAGGAGTGTGCATAAGCACACCAACGTGCCTACCATCCCTGTCCTAATATTCCTTTTTACTCGTATCCATTTCCTGCATTCAAAATCATGTTAGATATATACTTATATCTGTTATCTTATACATGCTTGATAAATAAATAAATAAATAATAAATGCTTGTCCCAAAAAGGTGCTTTTTCAGGAGGCAACTGGGCTTTTGTTAAACAAAACAAAACAAAACAAAACAAAACAAAACAAAACAAAACAAAACAAAACAAAACAAAACAAAACAAAACAAATTCCAGGAACATCTTGATGATTGGATAGTCTCCAGCAAGGTTAGTTTCCCTCTAATATTGGATGCATATTCTGCATATTTATCAACCGTGGCAAATTCAAGCGGTGGACTTCAACTCCCAGAATTCCCTAACCCACAGGTGTCAAACTCGATCACATCAGTGGACGTATCGTGATGTATCGTGACATTTTTTTGCCTTTGCGGAGCCAGGGTGGGTGTGGCCTGCGCATGACGCATCCGGCCCATGGACCACCAGTTTGACAGGCCTGCCCTAACCAGTATCCCAGCTTGGGAATTTTGGAAGTGGAAGTCCCTATACCCTAAATTTAGCAGGACTGAAACAAGGTTTTAGAGCAAGGGTGGGGAACAATGGCCTTTTTATGACTTGTGGAGTTCAACTCCCAGAATTCATGAGCCAGCCACGCTGGCTTAGGAATCCTGGGAGTTGAAGTCCACAAGTCATAAAGGGGCATTCATTCCCTACCTCTTTTTCCAGAGGATGAAGCAAAGATGGCAGCATCTAGCCAAGCTCGTCTGAGATTGCAAGCTAAGCAGGGTCAGCACTGTTGAGCGCTTGGCTGAGAGCCATCCAAGAAAGATTAAGACCATAAACTAGAGAGGAATCCTGGAAAAAAAAAACCCCACTAGAAGGCAGTGGCCAAACACTTGTCTGCATTATTACCAAGAAAACTGCTCGGCCATAAAATCTTTAGGCAGGGGTCTGCAACCTTAAACACTCAAAGAGACATTTGGATCCGTTTCCCACAGGAAAAAAAAAAAACACCGGGAGCCACAAAACCTGGGTGGGCGTGGCCAACTCCACATCATTCACTTCCACTAGTCACCTGACCCCCCCCTAGCCACGCCTACCCAGCCGGTCAACAGGGCAGAGAACCAATTGTTAAAAAACACCAGGAACCACAAAACCCTTTTGACATCTCTCTCCCTCCCTCCCTCCCTCCCTCCCTCCCTTCCTCCCTCCCTCTCTCCCTCCCTCCCCCCTCTCTCTGTATCTCCCTGTATCTCCCTGTCTCTGCTCCAGCCGCTTCTCCATCCCCCACCGTCGCCTTTACCTTCTCAAGCCAGGTGAGGAATGACTGGGAGGGGAGGGTGAGGGACGGGGCCAGCCAGTGGTGGGATCACCTGACAGGGAGCCACAACAGAGGGCTCAAAGAGCCGCATGCAGCTCCGGAGCCGCAGGTTGCTGACCCCTGTTCTTAGGGAATCAAAGGCTATTTACTTTTTAAAGCTGTCAGTAAAAAAAAAAAAAAAAGAGTAAAGTTGCATTTCTGCAACCAGCTGGTGCACAATCTCTCCTCATCTTTTAAAATACATCACTTCTAACCCTTCGACGTTGACCGTGTTGACTGAAGCTGATGTCCGTTGAAATATTTCACATGCGGAAGGCTCCAAGTCGCTAATTCCTCCTCCAAGGACCCATTGCGCAATCCCGCCCCGTGTCACGAGAACTTGACTATTCCTGGTGGCCTCAGGCATTAACCCGAGCCTTTAGCCGTTTGGCCTCCTCCACAGTAGCCTCTTTGTTAAGACCCTCAGGTCTGAATTAATTGATTATTATGACAGTATGGCTTGCCCTTGATTCTGGCTCCCTGCCTGGCCCACTTATCTCCGAATGGGCCCTGCTCAACAGAAGCTACTATTGTTCAGTATCCTGATATTTTGTTCTAAATGAGGAACACTCACTCCAGGCTGAAATTTACTTCAGGTCAGATGGCAAAGCAGTTTGCATTGCATTTCAGGAAAGCAAAAAATAAAAAATAAAAAATTACATCCTCTTGCGTCAAAGCTTGGATGGAGACAATGCTCCAGGAGGAGCATTTCAAAACAAGGCAAACAATATCGCAGGTCTTCCTTGACCCTCCCGGAACTCTACAGATTACAGAGAGACTACGCTTTCCCAGTCACGAGATTGGCCCGTACCTGGAAGGCAAAAGTTGGAGGGTGCTTCAAATGAGACCCAGAGAACAAGGGACCGTAGGAGGGTTTAGTTTTCAATGGTTTTCATATGCTCAATTAAGAGAGAGATTTAATGTAGATAAAAAAAGTAATTGGAAAGGAAACCTTACAATGGAATCTGTAATTAACGGGGACAAAGGATGAACATTTGCTTGCTAAAATGTCTGGACTCCTGCTGAGATTTGGAACAAAAAAGAATCTGGCAGGGATCATGGAAACCTTCTCTTCTCTTCTCTTCTCTTCTCTTCTCTTCTCTTCTCTTCTCTTCTCTTCTCTTCTCTTCTCTTCTCTTCTCTTCTCTTCTCTTCTCCTCTCCTCTCCTCTCCTCTCCTCTCCTCTCCTCTCCTCTCCCCTCCCCTCCCCTTCCCTTCCCCTCCATTCTCTCTTCCCTTTGCTTCCCTTTGTTTCACTTCCCCTTCCAGCATGCAGGTAAGTGGCTGGTGCTGCTGGGTGGGGGAGGAAATGAAGGATTGCAAGACAGGCTTGGAAACTGTCACGGAATGTTGAAAATAAAAGTCACATGACCATGGCAGCAGCACAGAAGCAGATGTAGCACTGTAGCCGAAACTGCCACAATCTCCCCAAATTTCAATCCCTCAAAAGATCCAGAGTTTAGATGCATTCTGTAATTTAATAGATTTGAAGTAGCATGATTCAAAAATTGTTGCCGTATGACGCACCATTTCTCATGGCAACATGACTTTTAGTAGGCTACAGCTCCGTGGTGAAATTCAATTTTTTTTTACTACAGGTTCTGTGGGCGTGGCTTGGTGGGCGTGGCAGGGGAAGGATACTGCAAAATCTTCATTCCCACCCCACTCCTGGGGGAAGGATATTGTAAAATCTCCATTCCCACCCCACTCTTGGCCAGCCAGGGGTGGTATTTGCCAGTTCTCCAAACTACACAAAATTTCCATTACTGGTTCTCCAGAACCTGTCAGAACCTGCTGGATTTCACCCCTGCTACAGTTATAGAAAAAGAAATATATGCGAGTTCAAATCTCACCAGGCTCAAGGTTGACTCAGCCTTCCATCCTTCCGAGGTTGGTAAAATGAGGACCCAGATTGTGGGGGCAATAAGCTGACTGTATATAAAAGAACACCACTTAGGGGAGGCCGAAAGGCCTGCTAAGGAGGTATATACAAAAAGTATGAAGGCTATTGCTTAACGCATTGTAAGCCGCCCTGAGTCTTGGAGAAGGGCGGCATATAAATCGAACCAATAAATAAATAAATATGTTTGAGGTCGATTTTATTAGTGGAACACTACAGCAAAAATATCCTGATAAGTGAAAATGCAGGTGTTCTGATTACAGCCATCTCTGGTGGAATTGGTTAATGGTCCTTCTCTAATCTGATAATCTCCAGATGTTGCAGTGTACTTTCCATAATTTCCACTCAGCATGGCCTCCAGTTACATCTCAACCAGGCACCTCATTAGGAAAGTCTGGGTTTGGATAATATCATGCCACAATTGCTGTGAAGATAAATCCATCAATTTGTGCTCATAGATAATTGTGGGTCACGATCGTGGTTTTCTCACTAACAAGCACACTGAACTTGATAGAGATTAATCCACAGTGAGATTACAGTTCTAGGTGTTGAAGACAAAAAAAAAAGAAATATTTCCAAAGGATCATCTTTCATCTCTCCCGCAGGAATTTGGTAAAAGATGAATTCAGGCTTCTAGAAAACATTCCCACTAGGGAACATCTTAACTCTTTGACCTCTTAACTCCTCTAGTTAGCCTTCCGTAACTAGGCTGTGGTGCCTGGAGATTCTGAGGACTGCCGTCTAAAAAAAAACATCTGGAAGATGCCAAATTGGGAAACCAGTGGAATGCAAAGCAAGGCAGTGTGCAAAAATGCATGCAATTGTGTAAGTTTCTCCCCTCCTCTCCCTCCAAGAAATCTTGACCTACAATAGTCTGTGGAAACTCACAGACTACAATAGTCTGTGAAAAAAACAAAGGATTTGGGAATGTAGAAAGTTAGCACCCACCCCTCTCCTAGAAGAATGAAACATTTTGAGAAATATTAAAAAGGCAGAATATTATTTTCCCCTGAGTGAGAAATGGAGAAACATGCTCTGGGAAAGCAGCTCCCATCTTTCTTAACAGCCCCCAGCAGATATTTTTTTGCCCATTAAGAAAGACTGGGCCATCCTATCTACAAAACAACAGACCTTCAGATCCAGGATGATGGGATTAAGACATGACCCTTCAGGACATAATAGGATTAGCCCACTAGCAGTAGAGCTCACCACATCGCACAATCTCCTAAGGACATTGCATCAGAGTCCAAACTTCAACCAAACCGGAGAGCCCAGACAACCTACAGAGCCAGCTACAACCCCTACAACAGCCAATAGAATACCTCTTCTTGCACAGGAACAGGAAGTTCAAGTGCAAAGCCCAAGAGAAGGTATAAATACCCCTCACTCTCAACTCCATGTGGTCAGCTGCTCAGGACCTCAAACCCATGTGGTTCTGCTTCATCCTTAAACCATCTTTCCAATCAGCCTCCATGTTTTTGTTTTTGTTTTTAATTTGATTTATATGCCGCCCTTCTCCGGAGACTCAGGGCGGCTTACAATGCGCTAAGCAATAGCCTTCATCCTTTTGTATATTTATACAAAGTCAGCTTATTGCCCCCACAAACTGGGTCCTCAATTTACCTACCTTAGAAAGGATGGAAGGCTGAGTCAACCTTGAGCCTGGCGAGATTCGAACCTGCAGTAATTGCAGGCAGCTGGTCTTAATAACAGGGTGCTTTAGACCACTGTACTACCAAGGCTCTTTCCATGTTTCCAGTGTCTTTCTCCCGGCTTGGAACTGAACCCAGATGGATATTTCTCCCAACAGGCGAAATGAGGAACATATCCCATCCTCTAGAAAAAAGGAGCCCCTCTCAAGTTTCCCATGTGGAATTTGACCCCTTACTTCCTTCTCTACTTAGGGGTTCAAGGTTTGTTCAGCTGCATTTCATCCTCTTTCACTATCGGCTTGTCCTTTTTTGATGCTCCCTATGATACAGCAACTAATTGCCATGGAGTTCTGGAACAAAGCAGCCATTGTCTGCCTAACTACCTGATATCTTTGAGACAGAGCTCAAAGCAAAATCCTCAAGAGAGCAATTGTATCTTCTAAAGCGGTCTTTTCCAACCACGGCCTTTCGCAAGGGTTGGGCAAAGGTACACAGCACATTTGGGGAAACAAATATTATATCTCCTCATCGGATGTCTGTGACGTGATGAGGTATGACATTACCGTCCAAAGGCTCCTGAATGTTGATGGACAACAGAAGAAAATATTTGTAGCTCAGGGTTGGACTGTGAAGTCCTTCGTACTCTCTTGCAGACAGATTCCTTGCAGATGTTTTGTTACCCAACTAGGTAATACAGACATTTCATTACCCAACTAGATAACATCATCAGTGCTAGAAGGGAGTGGGGTTTCTCAGTTTATCTCAGGGGTCAGCAACCTGCAGCTCTGGAGCCGCATGTGACTCTTTTACCCCTCTGCTGTGGCTCCCTGTCACTCAAAATATGCGTCACAACTGCCAATGTGAGACACCCACCATCACGCGATTTATTGAGCTTTTCAACCCCTGGTAGGCCAACCATGGATAAATCCAAGAAAACAAAAGTTTCAGAAGAAAACAGAATGTTTAATTCAACTATAACTGCTAGTTTTGTGGCCACTCAAGAAATAGTCAGCACGGGAAGGGTTTTGTGGCTCCCGGTGTTTTCTTTTCTGTGGGAAATGGGTCCAAATGGCTCTTTGAGTGTTTAAGGTTGCAGACCCCTGGTTTATCTACGTGTAGTTTGCTCTGTCAGTGTTGGTGGGAATGTTCCTAGTGGTCCCTTGAATAGGCAGAAGGAACCACAGCACACAAACACACAATTATTATTATGTGTATTTTTCTCTTAAACATTATTTTTCTTCCTTTTGTTTTTCTTTCTCTGTGGTGATTTTTTTTTGGGTGGGGGCTTGTTTTCGTTTCATTGTGTTTTGCCTTTTTGAACTTTCGTACTTGGCAATTATCTTCCTGTCTGTTTATAGACTCAAAGCAATTTTTTTTAAAAAAAGTGTGTTATTCAAGACCATATGGCTTGCCAATATTTTAATAACACCCAAAGATGAAGCTGAATCATTTCTTTTCCCCCATCATTATGTTCTTATCACTATTAATATTTTTGGTTTGTTTAATAAACAGAGGGAAGATGCAATCTTTCATTATCAAAGGGGGAAAAAAAACCATTTTGATTTGTCTGTTTGAATAGAAATTGAGGATATTCACAGAGCGAATCAAAAAAATCAAGTGGGAAACTGTGATCACAAAATTAAAAGTCCACTCTTTTTTTATAAGTATTGCAGGCATGTGGCTTATAAAATAAGAGATTGGGCTTTGATAATGAGAATGCAAGTGCCATCTATCTATTTTTTATTTTTACCTATTCATATATTTGTTAGTTAATTAGTTAGTTAGTTAGTTATTGCTTATTATAAGTTAGTTTGCTTATTTATTTATTTATTTATTTATTTATTTATTTATTTATTTATTTATTTATTTGATTTATATGCTGCCCATCTTGTCTAGAGGTGACTCTAAAATAATACAATTCTTAATTGGAATCAGCAAAAGGTATATTCTTATATGGAACAATGGATGGAAACTGATCAAGGAGGGTGCCAATCTAGAATAAAGGAGAAATTTCTAACAGTGAGAACAATCAACCAGTAGAATTGCTTGCCTTCAGATCAGTAGTGGGTTCCTCCCGGTTTGGCCCGGTTCTCCTGAGCTGATAGTGGTGGCAATATGTCGTCACCAAACCGGTTCTGCCCCCCTGCCCCCCGTGCCCACCCCCCACCCCCGCATTATTCTTATCTTTTATTTGGCCCCACCCCCAATCTATTGCTGCCTCCTGAGTCCCAGCTGATTGGCTAGAAGGAAAAAAAACTGTTTAAATTCTTGCCGTGGGGCTTCAAAGGGACGTCCTACAGCTGATCGGTGTTAAAAGAAAACAAATGAGTAGACCGGTGCCTGCAAAAATACATGAGTAGATCAGTGCCTGCAAAAATAAATGAGTAGATCAGCAGTTAAAAGCCCGGTAGACCAGTACCTCTGCTAAATCCTAAATAATTGTCACATGACCATCAAGCCATGCCCACAAAATAACCCACGCCCACAGAACTGGTAGTAAAAAAATTTAGAACCCACCCATGCTTCAGATGTTGTGGGTTCTCCATCACTGGAGGCTTTCAAGAAGAGATTGGCAGCCATTTGTTTAAAATGGCTAAAATGATACGGGGTCTCCTTTTTGGGTAGGGGCTTGGACTAGATGACCTCCAAGGTCCATTCCAACTCTGTTATTCTATGAATAAATTAATCAAGGAGAGATCCAATCTTAGAAATAAGGAGAAATTTATTGGTAGTTATAACAATTAATCAGTGGAACAGTGTGTCTCCAGAAGATGCGGGTGCTCCATCACTGGAGTTTTTAAGAAGAGAGTAGACAGTCATTTGACTAGAATAGTATAGGGCTGTGTTGGCGAACCTATGGCATGCGTGCCACAGGTGGCATGGGGAGCCATATCTGTGGGTATGCAAGCATTGCCCTAGCTCAGGTCCAGCATGCATGTGCGCCCCAGCCAGCTGATTTTTGGGCCTTCCAGTCCTACCAGTCAAGAAATGGGCTGTTTCCAGCCTCCGGAAGGCCTCGGGGGGGGGGGGGGGAAGGCTGTTTTTGCCCTCCCCAGGCTTCTAGAAAGCCTCTGGAGCCTGGGGAGAGCGAAAAACGGGCCCACCGTGCCCACCGTACCGTTGTGTGCCAAAAGCAGAGTGAGTGTGGGGGGGTTGAGCACGCGTGTACAAGGAGGGTGGCGCATTGAATTATGGGCGTGGGCACCTGCGTGCACGATCCCCCACATGACCCCCCCGCTTTTGGCACGTGATGGCAAAAAGGTTAGCCATCACTGCTATAGGGTTTCCTGTTAGAGGAGGGAATTGGACTAGAAGACCTCCAAGGTCCCTTCCAACTCCGTTATTCTGTTATTCCTGTCATCACACAGTCATCTAAGGGCAGATATAATGCTGTAAGAATATATCCAGTGATGGGATTCAGCCAGTTCGCACCTATTCGGGAGAACCGGTTGTTAGAAGAAATCATATTTTGTTTTTTTCCCACTTTACAGGGCTAATCCTGTAAGGAAGGCAGGAAGGAAACATTCTGCTGTTGTTTCTAGCCTAATCTTTATCACCCTGCTTACAGAAACTGCCTCTCTGGTTAACCCTTATTACATTGTTACAGCTAAGGCACTTCGCCCATAGATGTGAGTGATGTTGAATTGGCCATGCCCACACAGTCACATGACCACTGAGCCACACCTACCCAACTGGTCATTAGGGCAGAGAACCGGTTGTTAAATTATGTGAATCCCACCACTGAATATATCCTATCTGTGGTCCTATTAGAAGAAATGAGAAGTTGAAGCATTTTGCTTCCAACAGCTTCTTGATTAACTTGATATTAGCTGATTGCTTATGCATCTTTGAATTTTGATAGTTTAATTTCCCCAAGTGGTGCCTGTATAGTCTTTTAAAGATTCCTGTCTTTTCATTCTCAACAGTAGCTATTGTATTTCTCAATCTATTTTGGCATTTTTTTTGTGCTCATCCTAGAGTCGTTGACTTTTTTTATTATTATTATTATTATTTATTAGATTTCTATACCGCCCTACTCCCGAAGGACTCAGGGCGGTGCACAGCCAAACAATAAAAACACATACAATACAAAATTTAAAAATAGAATAAAATCAAATTAAATAATTTTGGCCCCGACAAATTTAAAACCCCAAACTTTTAAAACCAATTTAAAATTGAATATATAAATACTAAAAAATATTTAAAATTTTAAAAATCTTTTATAAAAGAGGGGGAAAATTAGGCCAGGCCGGCCTGGTGAAATAGTAAGGTCTTTAAGGCGCGGCGGAAGGTGCGCAGATCCGGGATCCTCCGTATCTCTGGGGGGAGCTCGTTCCAGATAGTAGGTGCCCCCACAGAGAAGGCTCTCCCCCTGGGGGCCGCCAGTCGGCATTGTTTGGCTGACGGCACCCGGAGGAGCCCCTCTCTATGGGAGCGTACCGGCCGGTGGGAGGCTATTGGTGGTAGTAGGCGGTCCCGCAAGTACCCGGGTCCTAAGCCATGGAGCGCTTTAAAGGTGGTAACCAAAACCTTGAAGCGCACCCGGAAGACCACCGGGAGCCAGTGCAGCTCGCGCAGGAGAGGTGTTACATGGGAACGCCATGTCGCTCCCATTACCACCCGCGCGGCCGCACTCTGCGCCAGTTGGAGCCTCCGGGTGCTCCTCAAGGGGAGCCCCATGTAGAGAGCGTTGCAATAGTCCAGGCAGGAGGTGACAAGGGCATGAGTGACCGTGCGTAAAGAGTCCCGATCCAGAAAGGGACGCAACTGGCGAATCAGGCGAACCTGATGAAAAATCCTCCCGGTCACGGCCGTCAAGTGCTCTTCTAAAGACAGCCGTGAGTCCAGGAGGACGCCCAAGTTGCGAGCCCTCTCTGTGGGGGCCAATGATTCGCCCCCAATAGTCAGTGATGGCGTCAACTGACTATATCGGGACGTCGGAAACCACAGCCACTCAGTCTTGGATGGGTTGAGCCTGAGCCTGTTCCTCCCCATCCAGATCCGTACGGCCTCCAGGCACCGGGACATCACTTCAAGGGCATCGTTGGGGTGATCCGGGGTGGAGATGTACAGCTGGGTGTCATCAGTGTACTGATGGTACTCCACCCCGAAACCACGGATGATCTCACCCAGCGGCTTCACATAAATGTTGAACAGGAGAGGCGAGAGGACCAACCCTTGCGGCACCCCACATATGAGGGGCCTCAGGGTCGACCTCTGTCCCCCTGTCAACACAGACTGCGACCGGTCAGAGAGAAAGGAGGAGAACCACCGCAACACAGTGCCTCCCACCCCCAACTCTTCCAACCGGTGCAGCATGATACCATGGTCGATGGTATCAAAAGCCGCTGAGAGATCTAACAGGACCAGGACAGAGGAGCACCCCCTGTCCCGAGCCCTCCAGAGATCATCAACCAACGCGACCAATGCCGTTTCCGTGCTGTACCCGGGCCTGAAGCCCGACTGGAACGGATCCAGATACGTCGTTTCATCCAGGTGCTGGGGGAGCTGTTGCGCGACCACACTCTCAACAACCTTCGCAACAAAGCGAAGATTGGAGACCGGACGATAATTTACCAACATTGCCGGGTCCAGGGAAGGCTTCTTGAGGAGAGGCCTCACCACCGCCTCTTTCAAGGCGGCGGGAAAGTCACCCTCACTCAGCGAAGCGTTTATAATCCCCTGGAGCCAGCCTCGTGTCACTTCCCGGGAAGCCAGTACTAACCAGGAAGGACACGGGTCCAATAAACAAGTGGTCGCGTTCAGTCTACCCAGAATCCTGTCCACGTCCTCAGGGGTCACAGGATCAAACTCATCCCAGATAACATTCTCAAGACCTGCCCCTGTCTCTCCCCCTGAGACTACCCAGTCGGAGTCCAAATCTTCCCGAATCTGAGTGATTTTGTCATACAGATACTGAACAAAATCCTCGGCTCTACCCTCCAAGGGGTCCTCCCGCGCTTCCTGGTGGAGCAGGGAGCGGGTCACCCTAAAGAGGGCGGCCGGGCGATTATCTGATGACGCAATAAGAGCAGCAAAATAACTACATTTCGCTGCTTTTATCGCCACTAAGTAATTCCTAATGTGGGATCTTAATAGTGTCCGGTCAGATTCAAGAAGACTGGCCCTCCAACTACTCTCTAGGCATCTTTTCCGGCGCTTCAACTCCCTCAGCTCCTCGGTAAACCAAGGAGCCAATTGAGATTGGCGCCGGGTCAGAGGCCGCAAAGGCACGACCCGATCCAGAGCACCAGCAGCCGCCCTATCCCAGGCGGCCACCAGGTCTCCAGTCGAGGCGTGTGCCAGAACCTCAGGAAATGGCCCAAGCTCCGTCTGGAATCTGTCAGGTTCCATCAGGCGCCTGGGGCGGAACCATCTGACCGGCTCCGCCTCCCTGCGGCGGGGTGCAGCGGTTCGAAAGTTGAGACGAAGGAGAGAGTGATCTGACCATGACGAGGGTTCAGTAACTATATCCCCTATATCAAGATCCCTCAACCACTGTCCAGAGACAAAAACCAGATCCAGCGTGTTTCCCCCTGTGTGGGTAGGGCCATGAATTAACTGGGTCAGGTCCATAGCTGTCATGGAAGCCATGAACTCCCGAGCCATCTCTGACGTCTCACCCACGGACGGCAGGTTGAAATCCCCCATAACCATAAGCTTAGGGGTATCAACCGCCACCGCGGCGATGACGTTGAGTAGCTCGGGCAGGGCTGTTGCCACGTGGCAGGGAGCCAGGTACGTGATCAGCAAACCCATCTGAACCCCATGACCCCATTTCACAAAAAGGGATTCACAGCCGGCCGTCTGAGGAACAGTGGCCTCCCTCGGTCTCAGACCTTCTTTAATGATAACCGCTACCCCCCCGCCCCTCCCCTGTGACCTCGGCTGATGGAATGCTTGGAAACCTGGCGGGCACATTTCAACGAGGGGAACCCCCCCCTCCTGGCCCAACCAGGTCTCCGTAATACCTGCCAGGTCCGCACCCCCCTCCTGAACAAGATCACAGATGAGGGGGGCTTTATTTACTACGGACCTGGCATTGCACAGCATCAGCCGAAGGCCTGGGTCCTGAGGGTCTATGCAACCTGAGGAGCGAGTAGAGCCTTGGGGGCCGGAGCACGCCACCACTCGTAGACAGCGAGTGCGCACTCCCCTAACACGATATGGCCCCCTGCTCCCGCCATATCTACTCCTCCCACCTACAGTACTGATGTTCAAAAAACTATCCAGACAAGCTCTAACCCCCCCTCGATCCCGGGTCCTCCATCCCCCACACCACGCTTCACTGCCAGACCCGACCCTCCCCCTTGTGGGTTATCCCCCATACCCACAGCCCGAATTCCAATCTGACCCTCCCCCTCCCTTGGACCCCTTAAAAATTTGACTAAAAATTTTGTTGAAAAACCCCTCAATCCCCTCGTTTTCACATGCCACCTCTCTGGGTCCCAAAACCCTTCCTTGAGGGGGGCCCTCGATAGTGAGGAGGGCCACATCTGCGAGAAGGGGGAATCTCGCAGCGCAAGAAGATCTGCAGTCGTATACATCTCCAAAATGCAGCGATGGAGGCCCAAAGCTCAGACAGGGGACTTCACAAAAGATGTAACACAGCCAATTGTTCATCGATGTGCTGTTGGTGTCTCAACTGTCCTCCCACAACAGCAGGAGGGTCCTAAATTATCTCCTCCAATGGGGGCGACCTCCGGCCCGCCCTCTCACAGCGGAACCCCGCGGGGCCGTAGATTGAAAAAGTTCTCCCACAGACAAGAGCCATGATGTAATAGAGGACCCCTCAACAGTTGCATCAGTTTGGCTGACCATGGTCGGAAGAAAGATTTATCAGTCTATCAGTCAGTCTATGAGTCACGCCAGGGGTGAAGATGGAAAATCCTTGGCAAAGTCTTATACTCAAGATCATATTCGAGTAAGTCCCGATGAAAAAGGGAAAGAAGGGAAGGGGAAGAAGGAAGAGGGGAAGAAAAGTGGGGGGAGAGAGAAGATTCCCTCAATTAGGGCGAATAATAAGCCCATTTAGGCAGACACAGTACCTGGGAGGGGGAGGAGAAAAGGGCTGGTATCTATGTGACGGAAAACTCCTCCGTCGCCCCCCAGCCCTACATTCCTCAGATAGTTCAGTTCTTCCGGGATAACAAATCCAAACCCCAGCCTCCATTGGATGTCACAGGGGGCCTCCAGGTCCTCTATAGCTGCCAAGATATCCCGGGAGGGGGTCTTTCTTCTCCAGTCCGTTATGCTCCTCTCAGTTTTCACCCTCTAGCAAGGCCCCTTCTCTGGCAATAGGGCCTGAGAACAGCTCCAGTACTTCCATGGGGTGTGCCATGGCCCAGTTTAATGTTGGGGCCGGCCTCACCACCCCCGCTGATATCCACTTAAATCCTTACCTACTTTTATTAACCAGCAATAGAACGGTGTATTGAAATATTCTTTTATCCATAAAAGTCGTTTTCTAAGACTGATCCAAAGCTCCTATATTATTTAGGATAGACTTCAGTGAAGAAGGACAACCTTTTTAACAGTTTAAACTCACAGCTGGATTTATTATTTTTTTTACAAAAATCAAGATCATATTAACCGCTTCCTTCTCCTTTTTTTTTTTAAAAAAAAGGCACTTCTTTGTATACTTTGAAATTAAAATGATAAAAAGTATGTATGCATTTGACATCGATTCAATTGATAACACCGTAACATAAGGTAAAGACACTTCTTATACGTAGCTTTCTTGACAAGTGTGAAACTAGGATTCTTCTTCTGGAATCTATTTTTGATTTCCAATCTAGTTTACACTCTTCAAATTTACTAATGCTCTTCCATCAAGTATTCACCAGTTTCAGACAAGGTCAGTTAGATTTAATGTGTTAAGACTAATGTTGGAAGAAATGTCCCATCTGGGGTGCCAAATTGTTGGAAAAAATGTCCATCAGGGTTCAGTGCCAAGTGGGAAGAAAGATATTGGAAATACGGAGGATGATTGGAAAGATGGTTTAATGGTGGACAGGACCATATGGTTTGAGGTCCTGGGCAATTGAGCACATGGGTGAGTGAGAGAGAGAGGCTTATACCCTCTCTTGAGCTTTGAACTTGCTTCCTGTTCCTGTGAAAGAAATGTATTCTGATTGGTTGTCAGACTCCCATGGGTAACTTTGTAGGTTGTCTTGAGACTCAGGCTTGGTTGAATCTTGCTGGGTGATGTAATGAAGGGTCTTTGGGCAATTCCTATTATGGTTTAATGGCTTTGTCCTGGTTTGGATCTTGAGTGAGGGCTAATCCTATCACCCTGGAGCTGAAGGTCTTTTGTTTTGTAGATACTGGCCCAGTCTTTTATCTTGCAGATAGGGGCTATTAACAAAGGTAGGGGCTGCTTTCCAAGAGCATGTTTCTCCTTTTCTCATCCAGGGAGGTATAATATTCTGCCTTTTTAATATTTCCTAAAATATTTCATTCTTCTAGGAGAAGGGTGGATGCTAACTTTCTACACTAACATTCTCAAAAACATAGGTGCTTGTTTTGAAAGGCAGATGTAAGAGAAGAGCAGGGAGAACCTGGTGGTGGAGTCAAGTGAGTAATTAACCTGGAGTCAGTATGTTCTCAACAGCAGATCAACCATTCTGGAATTCCATTGACTCTTAACTAGCGCCAATTTAGTGTTGACCATTAGTTGACTAGAATCTTGTGCATAGGCATGAGCAATAAATCAGCTTGACTGGAACTCATCGTGTGGTCCTGATTCTTCACGCCTGACAGCCAATGAACCACCTGCTTCCCCTTTTTTGTGTTTTTCGATAAAGCCCATTTGCACTAATCTATTCATAGCTGGTGATCTCAGAAGAGGCCTCCTCTCTTGTCTGATGGGGAAAAAAAATAGGAATATTTCTCCTAATGTAGTAGCTGCAGAAATATATATATATACTTATCCCTGTTTAATCAGAGAGAAAAGTACTCCAGAATTAATCAAAGGCCTTTAATGGCTTTTAAAGCTCTTAAGAGAGAAATGGAGCTGGAAACTTTGTGTGCCTTAAGAAGTATCAATCTTTTGATCACACGTCTTTTGTGTGTGTGCCATAGCAGCAGAACTATACAAACTCACTTGCAACAAAGACTAATTCAGGCTTAATCCAGAATCTCTGGGATTCTAATTCTCCAGGAGTTCCTTCTATAAATATGCTGCTCCAACTATTTTGCCCCCCCCTTTTTGATCCAGCAATCTGAATCAAACAAATCTTATACAACAGAAAAGTGAAATGAGTAATATTAAGAGATTCTGAGAACATAATGCAGTTTGGAAACACTTCCATGACACCTTCTCCTTCTCTATCTGGTTCAAATATCAAAAGAAGACAATATTTGTTGTTCAGGGTGGGGTTCTTGGTGCTCTCTGAGAAGCTTGATTGCCTTGTAGACATTTCAATACCAAGCTAGATAACATCATCTCTGCTAGTGACTGATGATATTACCTACTTCGGTAATGAAATGTCTGCAAGAAAACAACCAAATTCAGAGAGTACTGTTGTGGTCCGCCAGCAGCCTGCGGAGCTGGCAGCGGAATTGGACAGCGATGAGGCTGAGGAAGAACATGGGCCAGTCCTGGAGGCTGGGGAAGGCCTGGATGAGGGCTTTGCATCAGAGGCAAAGATGAGGCCAAGGCCATCGGGGAGTGATGCGTGGACTTCGGAGCCCCCAGAGGCTGACATTAGAGAGGCGGAGGAACAGGAGGAGCCTGTTCCTAGTGCACGTATGAGAAGAGCTGCCAGAAGGTAAGAGCAGCTAAAGCAGAGAGGACAACTGAGGAGTAGGGCCAAGAGATGATTGGCCCCTCCCATAAGGCTTAAAAGACCAGCAATGGCTCTTGGCCTCTTTGCCGGAAAACAACCATTGAGAGATTTGCTTCGTGTTTGGGTGTATTTCTTTCTTGTCAGCATCTTCTGTTCCTGAACTGTTGCCAAGAAAAGCCTTTGGCAGTTTGCCTAATTATCCTAAGGTCAGAGATAAACTGGAGAATGATGTTTTGAGGACTTTGCTTTCATTTAATTTGGAATACGATGAGAATGAGTTAATTCTCAGCTGTTTTAATAAAATCTGTTTGTTTTTTGGAACTGTTTTGCATTTAATATTAACTACGTGGGCCTGAGTCACAACAAGTATTATATATCTAAGTACTATGAACCAGAGGTGGGATTCACTTACCTTCCCTACTGGTTTGCAAATGGGAGCACACGCGCATGCGCAGTAGTTGCTCATTATATCCGGGCGGGTGGGCAAGAGCTTCCTGCAGTTCAGGGGTGGGTTCTAAATTTTTTTACTACCGGTTCTGTGGGCGTGGCTTATTTTGTGGGTGTGGCTTGGAGGTCATGTGACTAGGTGGGCGTGGCTAGCTGGTCAGAGTCTTTTCTGGAAGGTCATCGCACTTACGACCAGTCCTCGCACTTATGACCCAACTCATTTGTTTGCTTTTAACACTGATCAGCTGTAGGACGGCCCTTTGAAGCACCACGGCAAGAGTTTAAACAGTTTTTTTCCCTCTAGTCATCAGCTGGGACTCAGGAGGCAGCAATAGATTGGGGGTGGGACCAAATAAAAGGTAAGAATAACGTGGGTGGGTGGGTGGGTGGGAGGGCGGGGGGGAGAACCGGTTCGGTGACATCATATCATCACCGCTACTGGCTCGGCCAAACCGGACCGAACCGGGAGGAACCCACCACTGCTGCAGTTGCCGTTACCATTTCGCATGATCCGGACAGAACTGGCTGAATCCCACCACTGCTATGAATTATATAACACTCTCTCTGTAACAATCCTCTTCCCCCTCCTCCCCCTCCTCCCCCTCTCCCCCCTCTTCCATCTTCTTCTGTGATTCAGTCCTACAAGGTTTAAGTAGCTGTAACTCTTGGAGCCACATGGATCTGGGGACTTCCCATCTTTTGTCTTGAATGGGGTGGCATTTCCCTGTTCACAGGTAGTGTGCAATCTGGAGTAATTCCTTGACTCCTAGCTCCTGCTTAGTGAACGAGTAGCAGTCAGGAATGAAATAAATAAGAAGGTAACGCATGGAACGCATACATAGAAGGATGAGATAAATCAGATAAACATGATCAGATAAAAAAGGCAAGCCCAAACACGGAATCTTTGAAACTTCTGAAGACGTTTACTCTCACCTGAATATCTGGCTTAGCTGCTGAGGTATTTTGAAGTATTTACGCTTGATGTACTTCTGCCTTCTTTGAAGAAGCCCAGCAGCCTATGTTATAATGAATTTCTGTATGCATAAAGAATAAGCAAAGCGGTACGGGCCTGGATGGGAAGAAACAGACTCAGACTCAACCCATCCAAGACTGAGTGGCTGTGGATACCGGCATCTCGTGATCTAGTGGTCCCATCACTTGTGATAGGAGGGGAGGTTCTTACTCCCTCAGAAAGGGTTCACAATCTGGGTGTCCTCCTGGAGTCACGGCTATCTTTAGAAGATCATTTGACGGCCATGACCAGGGGGGCCTTCGCACAAGTATGCCTGGTGCACCAGTTGCGCCCTTTCCTAGACCGGGATGAACTTGCCACGGTCACTCATGCCCTTGTTACATCTCGGTTGGACTATTGCCCTCTACATAGGGCTGCCCTTGGGATGCACCCGGAGGCTACAGTCCAGAATGCGGCCGTGTGGGTCGTTACATGGGCTTCTTGTTACTCCCATGTGACACCTCTCCTGCGCGAGCTGCACTGGCTACCAGTGGTCCTTCGGGTCCATTTCAAGGTGCTGGTGCTCACCTATAAAGCCCTACATGGCTTAGGCCCGGGGTACTTGCAGGATCATCTCCTGCCATCCTCCCATCGTCCTGTGCGCTCCCATAAAGCGGGCCTCCTCAAGCTGCTGTCAGCCAGACAATGTCGGCTGGCGGCCCCTAGGGGGAAAGCGTTCTCTGTAGGAGTGCTGACCCTCTGGAATGGGCTGCCCACCGGCCTTAGGACAGCCCCTGACCTCCTCTCCTTCTACCGCGAATTGAAGACGTGGCTCTTTCATCAAATGGGCTGATCTGCAGGGGTGATTTTAAATAACTTTAATCAATTTTTAATTGGATTTTTAATGTTTATGTAATTTTTGTTCCGTTCTTTGTAAGCCGCCCTGAGTCCTTTGGGAGAAGAGCGGCATATAAATTACATAAATAAAATAAAATAAATAAATAAATAAATCAGTCCATTTCAATTTTGGTCTCTTTTTTTTTTCATTTTCTTCGTTATACATTAATTTCAGATCGTTTCTGCCTCGGTTGGCAAATTTGGCCAAAAACTTGGAAGATTTTGCCTACTTTTAATTTTATTCTGCATACTTTTTCTGTAATATATTTTGTGTGTCCCCCCCCCATCCATTTTTTGCGTTTACGTTTTCTTTTACATCTCTTCGACTCGAATACTACTTCGGTTCCTTTTTCGGAGGGACAAAGCCTATCATGAAAAAAGATGCATGTGTTTCTGTTTCAGATAAATAGTGCTCAAGTCCATTGGCCCAACTGAGCCAAATATATTTCAGTAGCAATAACAATAGCACTTAGACTTATATACTACTTTACAGGGCTTTACAGCCCTTTCTAAGCGGTTTACAGAGTCAGCATATTGCCCCCAACAATTGGGGTCCTCATTTTACCCACCTCGGAAGGATGGAAGTCTGAGTCAAGCTTGATCCTAGTGAGATTCGAACTGCCAAATTGCAGGCAGCTGGAAGTCAGCAGAAGTAGCCTGCAGCATTGCACTCTAACCACTGCACCTCCGTAGCTCTTCAATAGAAGAGAGCATAGCTCAAAGTTGAACTATGGAGTCTGTGCTCTCAAAACTTGCAGGTATTTCATTACCCTTCCAGGTAACGGATGTGGGGTTGACTGCCTGTTTATATACAGTGACTTGCCCTGCCAGTGTTGATGGAGGCGTGTTTTTTTCCCTTGGTAATTCTTTCTTTAGGGAATCGTTTCTGGTGGTTGTTTGTCTGGTGTTAATCCCTGCTTATCTGGATTTGGTGGCTGCTAAGAGAAGAAGGAAATAAATAACCAGAACACATCCTCTCTGGCAACCAACATCCAGGTAAGAACTTCCTTCTTAGATAAAAAAAGAAACAAAAATCCAGAACATATCCTCTTTAGCAACCAACCCAGATAAGCAGAATTAATACCAGAAAACTAATCAAGCTGAAAACAATACACCCTAATCGAGGAGAAAAATACACCCTCAGCAATACTGGTAGGGCAAAATGAGAAGCTAACTCCACATTCATTAGCACTGATGATGTTATCTAGTCTTGTAACGAAACATCTCCAAGCAAATAAACAAGCTTAGAGAACACCAAGGACGCTACAAATACGTTTCTCTTTCATCATTACCTGAACACTGAAACAATGCTTTCCAACAATACCTGAGATCTCTGAAACATTTAGAGAGTATTTTAGAGAACTGTTTCCTGGAGCAGCCAATATTTTTGGATTATTTCTAACAATGGGTCTTATTTGCAAAAGTAGCTTCCAGGTTCAAGAAATAATCCAGGCTATAAACCAAGAAAATGTCAATGAAAAATAATTCCCTTCTAGTAGCAGGACAGTTCTCCTCAGCCCCCATCTCATTAAATTATCCAGAATGTCAAGAAAAGTCTTTATTGAATCAAGTCAGTCACTGCTCTTTGCTACACTGGTATGGAATATTGCATCTAGTTCTGGTCACCACAATACAAAGACTCTAGAAAGAGTGCAGAAAAGAGCAAGAAAGATGACTGAAGCAGTGGTGAAATCCAAATTTTTTTACTACCGGTTCTGTGGGCGTGGCTTGGTGGGCATGGTGTGGCTTGGTGGGCGGGGCAGGGGAAGGATACTGCAAAATCTCAATTCCCACCCCACTCCAGGGGAAGGATACTGCAAAATCCCCATTCTCTCCCCATTATTATTATTATTATTATTATTATTTATTCAATTTATATACCGCCCTTCTCCTGGTGGACTCAGGGCGGTGCACAGCCAAAACTAAAATACATAACAATACAAAATTTAAAATTAATTAAAAGAATTATATACTTTGGCCCGAATTAAAACAGTGCGAATTAAAACCCATTAACAAATTAAAACTAAACAATTAATACCCATTAAAAACTAAAAAAGGGGGGCGGGGTTCACGCCAGCCCTGCTTGCTGGAAAAGAAGAGTTTTCAGGGCTCGGCGAAAGACCTGAATATCCTTCCTGAGGGAAGGATATTACAAAATCTCCATTCCCACCCCACTCTAGTATTTGCTGGTTCTCTGAACTACTCAAAATTTCTGCTACCTGTTCTCCAGAATCTGTCAGAATCTGCTGGATTTCACCCCTGGACTGGAGGCTAAACTATACAATGAATGATTGAGGGAATTAGGAATGTCTAGCCCAGGGATCGGCAACCTTAGGCAGGCAAAGAGCCACAAAGGTCCTTGCCGGAAGCCCCCCGTTCAATTCTGGAGCTGACCGGAAGTCCGGTTTCCCCACCATAGAGTCTCCTCCTAGCATGGCATCCTTTTTTCTCTGCCGACTGGAAGTCGGTTCTCCCATCATAGAGTCTCCTCCTAGCGTGGCATCTAAGTATCTATCACCTAAGTGTGGTAGATACTTAGATACTCTTAAAAAAAAAAGAAAAAAAAAAGATGACTCGCTGACCCATCATCTTGTATCACATTCATGGAGAAGAGGAGCTGACGGTGACATGGACTGTCAAATCAAATTCTACCAGCTATAAAAGAATTGCCACCCCCTTCATCCATCATTGTATTGCTCCTATTTGTAATTTATTCACTGCCTGGTATTGGGACATAATTTGTTCTGCAGCTCATTCGGCAGAACATAACTGCAGTAAAAGAGTTCCTCACCTTTGTTATTTGCTCAGATATTTAGAAGGGCATTTCTGATCCTTCCTGTCAGGATTTTATCATCAACACAAAGTTTACTGGTGTCTTATTGATCTCTGCTTCTGAAAGGTTTGGCATAGCCAATTTGAAATCTGTCAGGATTTTATAGTTGTGGGTAAGGTTATAGGAGGAAAAAAAAATCTAATGGGATTTAAAGAGACTTTATTATGGGTGACTTGACTCATGTATGCTTACAGAATGTTCCCAAACAAGTCAGATTTTCTTGAGTCAAATTACTAAAGTGGAGTCTGCAAGTAAGAGGCCTAAAAACAAACCAATAAGCAAATAAACAAAACCTCATTTTTGCCATTATTTTAAACATATTTAAGGCAGGGGTGGGTTTTTTTTTTTTAAAAAAAATTGATTTATATGCCACCCTTCTCCAGAGACTCAGGGCAGCTTACAATGTGTTAAGCAATAGCCTTCATACTTTTGTATATTTATACAAAGTCAGCTTATTGCCCCCACAAACCGGGTCCTCAATTTACCTACCTTAGAAAGGATGGAAGGCTAAGTCAACCTTGAGCCTGGTGAGATTCGAACTTACAGTAATTGCAGACAGCTGGTGTTAATCACAATGCTATCAGTCTGCTGAGCCACCAGGCCCTTCAATACTGAACTGGTATTCAGCTGGTTCAGACCAGTTCGGGTGAATTGGATGCTAATTTTACATCTGGTTCACTGAACTGGTAGTGGCAAGGACTGGCTGCCCCACCCACCCTGCCCCTCCCCTCCCAGGAGTCTCCACGCAGCCCATTTTGGATGCCAGGCAAGTGCAGCGCCTGCACAAAAGCTCTGGGAGGGCAAAAAATGGGCCTCCCGGAAGTTCCAGAAGTCTGGAAACAGGCCATTTTCGCCCTCCCAGAGGCTCGAGGAAAGCCTCTGGAGCCTGGGGAGGGCAAAAACGCACCCCACCACCGTGGTGCAGGAGGCCAAGTAGGCCACACCCACCCAGCAACTGGGCAGACAACCGGTTGCTACAATTTTTGAATCCCACCCCTGATTTAAGGACAGAGCTAATGAGAGGAAATTCTAAATGTTCCACAGAAATCAGCTTTCCATGCACAGGAGCACCAACAACCTAGGTTTAGTTTGATGACAAAAGGTCTTTTTCTAAATATCTTTTTTCATATTCACTGAGATCTTTTGACAAGGTAGAACTTCAGTTGTTGAAGTCCGGACTCAGGATTCCAGTATTTGAGGAACTGTTACAGAGAAGAGGGGATTGGCCTTTTCTCCAAAGCTTCAAAGAAGAGAATTTAGGAGAAATTTCCTTACAGTGAGAACAGTTAATCACTTGCTTCCAGAAGTTCTGGGTGCTCCATCAATGGAGGTTTTTAAAAAGAGATTGGACAGCCATTTGGAATGGTATAGAGTCTCCTGCTCAAACAAAGGTTTGGACTATAAGATCTCCAAAGTATCTTCCAAATTTGTTATTCTGAACTCTCATAGGCTGTCCCAGTATCTTGAAATCTACTTATGGCTAAATTAAAAGGCTAATTCATTCATTTGTGTCTACAGGACATAGGTCCTAGAGGAGATCAACCCTGACTGCTCTTTAGAAGGCCAGATCCTGAAGAGGAAACTCAAATACTTTGGCTACCTAATGTGAAGGAAGGTATCACTGGAGAAGAGCCTAATGCTGGGAACGATGGAGGGCAAAAAAAGAAGGTGATGGCAGAGAACGAGGTGGCTGGATGGAGTCATTGAAGCAGTCAGTGTGAGCTTAAATGGACTCCAGAAGATGGTAGAGGACAGGAAGGCCTGGAGGAACGTTGTCCATGGGGTCGCAATGGGTCAGACATGACTTCAAAACTAACAACAATAACACAGGATGTAGCATCTGGTCTTCCTTGCTTTGACTCTGAAGCTCAGTATTTGGTTAGACCTTGGAGGAAAGTCTAGACAGAAACTCAAAAGAAAAATCACAGAAGAATCGTGGCTAGCCACTTTTGTGCCATTATCAAAGACCTGTCTGTGAAATCACTAGGTGCTTCAAGAGGCTTGACTTCAACCCTTCGTTGGCCTTTAAAAAGAGTTCAAATGGTTAATTTTAGATATCTCCACTTGTGAGACTATTCCTTTCTGTAAACCTCTGAGAGACCTTGGCAATCACTGGTGTAATCAATTGAATAATGGTAGTGCCAGGGCTTCTTAATTTGAAGTGGTTTGTTGGCTAGCTCCTAACATATCTCCAAACACAGCCTCTTTCAAGGAGAGACAGAGGTAGGATTCGGGGAGAAGAATGCTTGGCTTCAGGAAGAAGGACCCGAAGAAGAAAGATTTCATAAATCTGGATTTAAGAATTCAGATTCAACTCCTAAAACTCTGGGAAGACAGGAACCAGTAAACTAAAGTTATCGTTTTGAGGGTAGGAGTTGAAACAATTTATGTCCAGGATGCGAGGAGTCAGTAGATATTTTCACAGCCCTCTTTTTGACTCGTGCAGTATACAGGTCCTCCATGGAAGGCAGGTTCGTAGTAATTGTTTTTTCTGCAGTTCTAATTATCCTCTGAAGTCTGAGTCTGTCTTGTTGGGTTGCAGAAGTTCCCTTCCATCTCTGTTATTCTGTCTGTTATAGTTTTGTATCTGCCCCACTTCCTTGTCTGTTATTTAGACTGTTTACAGATAGCTATTAACTCACACATACAAATCTTCTCTGTAAATTGTGGCAGCAAACTATTATCTTCAGATCTTAACATTGTTTCCTTCCTAAAGATAAAAATCTATTCTCTTGATTCCATGTTGTTGGGTTTGTAATCAAACCACATGCACTCCTAAACTAAATAATTCTGGCTTTAAAAAAGGGGAAATTGGAGCCATGCATTTAAATATTTATTCCTAGGTTTCCTGTTCAACCTGCTCCATTTTCTAGATGTTGGAGGACATCTCTCCATTCAAGAAGAGCCAAATTATCTGTCCAAGTGTAATGTTTTCAACTGTGGGTGTGACCATGCGCAAACCACAAGAAGCTTAGAAGGGCTATTGCTTTGCAGTTAATTTTCCTGCTGTCTGGAATGATCAGGGATAGCGTCAATTGGCTGATTGATCGATTTAAACCATTTATATAGCTGCCCAACTCATGCATGTTAGATATCTGACATGGGGATAACCACAAGACAAAAATACCAATTAACATCAAAACCCGCAAAACCACCGCACAATGCAACACAACTAAAACCGGCCCATCATTGTTTTAACAATCGTTCCAGGACCAAGATTGGTCAAGGCCTGCCTCAATGTTCAGGAAAAAAACAGGCTTTTAAAGTCTTAAAAAGAATTCGGACTGTCTCAGTGGTGGGATCCTCCCGGTTTAACAATTGGTTCGGTGATCACGTGTTTCGCTGTGGCCGCAGGCATAGTTTTGACAAAACTAAACTTCTGCGTTACTTCTGGGGACTAACACAGCTGAGGCACCCCAATCTGCTCTGCTGCGTGAATCAACTGAGAGGATAAAGGTAAGTAAAGTGCACAGGGGCAGGCGGGAGAGCCCATCTGACCATCAGAACAAACCGGTACGCCCAAACCGGTTTGAACCGGCTGAATCCCATCCTGGACTGTCTGTGTATCAGGAAATAAATTCATTCAAAGGGCAGGCATTATGACAGAGAAAAGTGTTCTGTCCCCAACCCCACGCACACACACCAACAGACGTTCAAGAATTAAAGACCAAACCAGCCGGCAAAATCCTTTTCCTTATGATAACGGAACTTGGCAACAACCTAGTGGCTGCCTGCCAAGAGTTTATTATTTACAAAGAGGAGAGATAACTTCTCCCCACTTCTGATATATCAAAAGAAACAGCTCAATAATCACGGTGTCAAATCAAGTCCAGAGATAATCCAGTAAAGTCTTATAGCCAAAAGTCCGGCAATGCAGAATGGCGTGGAAGCTTTCAACTTTGTTCGTTACAAGGTTTGACTGGCCACCACGCTCCCTTTTATATCCTGTGGGTGTGGTCCAGTGACTCAGCCTAATCTTGGGCACGCCTTTTCTTCTGTTGTGCGTGCTTATCTCTGCGACGCTGGTGTGGATCCAGCCAAGACTCATTACCCTCATCACTGTCCATCTGTGGCTGCGTGGACGTGCTTGGCCCCGGCCCTATCTCTTGCCCTTCGATGGACACCAAAGGCATTGCCAGAGAGGAGGGTCCTGGAGAGGGAGGCCTTGCCAAATCCTCTCCTTCACTCTCGGAGTCCTCTCCTGCCGATGACACAGGCTCAGATAACGGAGCCACAACAAAAAGCACACTTCCTGGGTCCAGCATATGGCATACCTGTATGGTCCTTGGTGCTCTCTGAGCTTGGTTCTTTTCTTGCAGACGTTTCATTACCCAATTAGGTAACACCATCAGTGCTAGTCTTGATGATGTTACCTAATTGGGTCTAGCTGATGATGTTACCTAGCTGGTAATAAAATGTCTGCAGGCAAACAACCAAGCTCAGAGAACACCAAGGTTTCCACAGTTCAGTCCTGACCTACAAATATTCTCTTTGACTGTTGTTACCTCTACATAGGTCTTCTAGTCCAATCCCATGCTGAGGCAGGAAACTCTATAACATTGCAGTCACATGGCTGTCCAATCTCTTCTTAAAATCTTCCAGTGTTGGAGCATTCACAACTTCTGAAGACAAGCCATTCCACTGGTTGATTGTCCTCACTGTCAGGAAATTTCTCCTTAGTTCTAAGTTGCTTCTCTCCTTGATTAGTTTCCATCCATTGCTTCTTCTCTTGCCCTCAGGTGCTTTGGAGAATAGCTTGACTCCTTGTTTGTGGCAGCCCTTGAGATATTGGAACACATACAAAAGTATGAAGGCTATTGCTTAATGCATTGTAAGCTTCCCTGAGTCTCCGGAGAAGGGCGGCATATAAATCGAACCAATAAATAAATAAATAAACACTGCTATCCTGTCTCCCCTAGTCCTTCTTTTCATCAGACTAGACATTCCCAATTCCAGAGCCTTGATAGTACAGTGGTTTAGTGCACCCTGTTATTAACACAGCTGCCTGCAATTTCTGCTGGTTCGAATCTCTCCAAGGCTCAAGGTTGACTCAGCCTTCCATCCTTTCTAAGGTAGGTGAAATGAGGACCCAGTTTGTGGGGGTAATAAGCTGACTTTGTATAAAATATACAAAAGAATGAAGGCTATTGCTTAACGCATTGTAAGGCGCCCTGAGTCTCCGGAGAAGGGCGGCATATAAATCAAATTAAAAAAAAACAAAAAAACGTCTTTATATGTTTTTATCGCCGTGATTCACTTAACAACTGTGGTAAGAAAGGTTATAAAATGGAGCACAACTCACCGAACAACCGTTTTGTTTAGCAACAAAAAATGTTGGATTTGATTGTGGTGGTTCCTGTACCATGCCTACAGGAGAATAACCATTTCTTGGACAAATAAAACCTGTTAAAATTATGGAAGACTTTGTCACCAGTCTCCTTGAGGCTTAATACGCAGCGGGTTTGCATCGGTACCCCCTTAGCTAACGATACTGATTATGACTGCAAGAAGGATGCAAATCTGCTCAGCCTTTGTGCAGCAAAGACATACGGCTTAATTAGAAGCTCGCTAGCACCTGAAAAATTCGGTGGCAGATTCATCGAGGAACTAATTGGAGTGGCCTCCTATCATCCGAGCTCCACGCTGCTGGAGAATTTGCACAAAATGTTTTCGCTTAACATCTTCTTGCTCCCACCTGGAATCTCCATGGCAGGTTCCGGCAGGGCCCTTGCATCATTAGTCAGAACAGCATGGATCTGGGGAGAGTTTGAAGCATGAAGCTGGCAAAGTTTAAGGAAACGAGGGCGACCCCATCATGGAAGAAGCCACAGGGTTTTCAGAGAAGCTGTAAATAACTCAGCGATGCCCAGATGCTAATAGTTATTTTATCTAGGTAGCCCAAGGCAAGGTTCGCAAAAAGGGTTCTGCAAGGAGATTGCAGATAATGCTGTGGTTGCTTCAAAGGTGGGTTTCAGCAGGTTCTGGAGAACTGGTAGCGGAAATTTTGAGTATTTCAGAGAACTGTTAAATACCACCTCTGACCGCCCCCGCCCCCATCTGTTCTCTGCCTCCCGAGTCCCAGCTGATCGGGAGGAAATGGAGATTTTGTAGTAACCTTCCCCTGGAATAGGGAGGGAATGGAGATTTTATAGTATCCTTCCCCTGCCACGCCCACCAAGCCACGCCCACAGAACCGGTAGTAAAAAAAATTGAAACCCACCACTAGGTTGCTTCATATGTGTGTCAACTCTGAAGTGAACCTGGCTGAAGCCACCTTTTGCTGCCTCATAGTTGCCACGAGTTATGAGAGGAGGAAGAGAGGGAGAAGTAGATAGACCGGCTAACAGTCAAAACAAAAAAGTTTTCTTGTGAGAACCAAGGTCATCCCGACAGGTGGCAGTTGAAGGAGGAGAGGATTGACCAAGCAGCCTGCCAGCTATTTTCATTGGACAATGTGACCGGTGACATCTGGGGAGGGAAATATTTGCTTTTTTACTTAGGGGGGAAAACGCAGGAACTTTTAGAGATGGTTTTCACCAGCTGTGATGATACGATGTATCCAATAAACATGTTCTTTGAGGAATCTACCTGCCTCGGAGTTCTGCTTTTGGTGGATGCGTTACTCGGAACGTTGACAATGTGAATGGAAGATTATCAAAGCTGGCCTTCACCTGAGATATAGGAAGTCCCCAACTCTACAACCACACACTTGGGGTTAGAATTTCCATTGCTAAGCAGTGGGGTTGTTAAGTGAGTCGTGCCCAATTTTATGACTTTCTTGCCACAGTTGTTAAGTGAATCACTGCAGTTGTTTGGTTAGAAACATGGTTGTTAAATGAATCTGGCTTCCCCATTGAGTTTGCTTGTCAGAAGGTGACCACGTGACCCCGGGACACTGCAACCGTCACAAATATGAATCAGTTGCCAAGCGTCGAAATCCACAAATCCACAGTGGGGAATTCTGAGAATTGAAATCCACATTTTCAAACTTGCCAAGTTTGATTTTAAAAATAACAACATTGGTTTAGATCACGTCACAAGCAGCAGGGTTACAAATAGAAATATACATTATTTCCATAGCGAGGAAGATAAAGCAGGAATGGTTAACTTGATTACTTTATTTAAAGAGGAAAATATGTTCTTACTTTCTGGAATTTGTGCTTGTGAAGAAAAAAAATGAAATTTTGACCTTGGTTTTGTTGATTAGAAGGATTTGGGGTTATAGAAAGGGCTAGTTATATATTAATGTGTAAAAGCAAAAAGTTGAGGCTGTAGTGTGTTTATTTTGTACTGAGTTGGGAAGAGTTGGAAGTCAATGCTCCCTTTTCTCTCTTTTTCTCCTCCCCCTTGTATTTCATAACCCTTTTTCCCCCATTCCTTTTCCCACCCGTAATTTCTTCTTTTCTTTTCTTTTTTTTTTTTTGTATTTTATATTTTATACTAGCTGGACACCCGTGCTTCGCTACAAAACTATGTGCTCAGGCTTGATAAATTGACACTTACAGCCTGAAACTTAATGTAGAATGTGTAACTCCGTAGCATCAGTGTGTGTTAATATAATGCAACTGGCAGTTGGAACAGAGGGGGAGGGGGAGTAGAATGTCCCAGTCCGCAGCATCCATCGGTATTCATCTGGCTAACATCCTGTCAGTGTGTGAGAGAGTTGAGGGGTGTTTGGAAACTCAAACGGTATTTGCTGTGTGAGCAAGAAGGAGAACGAAGGAGGCTGGGTATGGCTTAGCTCAACTGTTATGTATTAAAGCTGCTTCCTGCTGTGAAAGTAAAACTGAAAGTGAAACTCCTCTCCTCTGCTTGTGTCTTGCATTGGGAACAGATTTCTTTTCAGGTGGAGAGAAGGAGTAGAACCCCTTAGCATCAGAGTATGTTAATAATAATATAGGAAATACTAATGCTCTGATGGTCATTTCGAAAAATCCTTTCTTAGTGAGCACCTAGAAGCCAAAAGGAACATATGTGGCAAATTTCAAGTTGGTAGGCTTTACGGTTCTGGAGTTTTCAGGATTATGGTGTGAGTGATTTTCGTTTTTATATACTGTATATAGATAATAAAATAAACAATTATAAAAAGAAGCAGCGGGGTTACCTACAGAGAACCAGCCTTCAAATAAACACAAAGTATGAAGCAAAAATAATGCTTACATTTCTGAATTTGTGTGATGATAATCTTATGCAATGCAAATAATCCCCACAAAATGTAACAGCATCAAAGGAAGAGTTTTGTTACCAGTGCGACTATCACAAAGTAATTTGGCTGTTGACATAATACATCTTCCGGGAAGGCTACACAAAGGGCCTTTAGTTCTAGGATGAACAAAAGCAGGATCGAACTGTGCAATTCATAGACATATAAAAAGAAGGAAAGGAAAGCTAAACAAAATTCTAAAAGGTGAGACAATTCACCAGAGTAAAATCCAGGCTAAGGGCTTGAAATAATTCCAGCAAGAATCTCAAATGTGCATACCAAGATGTTGATCAGCTGCTTGGAGAAATGGTTGCCTAGACAGCTCTATCAACCCAAGCATTTTCTCATCGCAGAACCTTCCCAGTGGATCATCCTACTTCCAGATGTTCAACAGAAGACCTTCAGGAACATTCATTTTCCAGGTAGTTTATGCCAAAGTGAAAATGCAACATAATATAAATTGCCAGAAATTTGTAGCTCGTGGATCTCAGGGCTTTAAGAAAAACAATGCTTATTTTGGAAGAAATGTCCATCTGGGTTCAGTTCCAAGTGGGAAGAAAGACATTGGAAACATGGAGGCTGATTGGAAAGATGGTTTAATGGTGGACAGGACCACATGGTTTGAGGTCCTGGGCAAAAAGAGCACATGGGTGAGAAGGGGAGAGAGAGATTTATACCCTCTGTTGGACTTTGAACTTGCTTCTTGTTCCTGTGGCAAGCTATTGACTGCTGTAAAGGTCATAGCTAACCTTGTAGGCTTTCTGAGTCAAGCTTGGTTGAATCTTGCCAGGTGATGATGTAATGAATGGGCTTTGGGCAATTCCTATTATGGCTTAATGGCTTTGTCCTGGTTTGGATCTTGAGTGAGGGCTAATCCTATCATGTCCTGAGGGCCAGGTGTTTTGTGTTGTAGATAAACTGGCCCAGCCTTTTGTCTTGTAAATAACCAAAGTATCTGCTGGGGGCAGGGAGCTGGGGCTGAATTTCTGTCTTAAGATTTCTATTCTCTTTTAGGGGAAATATTCTGCCTTTTTAATATTTCCTAGAATATTTCATTTTTCTAGGAGAGGGGTGGGTGCCAACTTCCTACATTTACATAAGAGAGATTTGCAGCTGGATCTCAGAAGAGAAAGAGCTGAATATTCATTACCGTTAGTCCACGACTTGTCACCACAATTGAGCCCAAACTCACTGTTGCTAAGCGAGACATTTGTTAAGTGAGTTTAGCTCCGTTTCATGACCTTTCTTGCCACAGTTATTGAGTGAATCAATGCAGTTGTTGAGTTAGTAACACGGTTGTTAAGTGAATCTAGCTTCCCTATTGACTTTGCTTGTTATAAGGTCACAAAAGGAGATCACATGGCCCCCGGGATATTGCAACCATTATAAATGTGAATCAGTTGCCAAGCATCTAGAATTTTGATCATGTGACCATGGGGATTGTCACTGCGTTCTTTTATTTACCAGCTGAGCTCATCATTCTGGACTATCAGACTTTCCGTACCTTGCCAAGAATTGTTATCAAAAGTTACTACGCATGTCTGCATTCCTTCACTTGCTTCACACACTCTTTCCTTTGTTCTCTTGCCAGAAAGGTCCGTCTGGACCGGCAGGAGACCTCGCTTGCCAAAATGTAGCAATTACTTTTCTTAGTTAGTGAGGTGTTTTATTTTCTTTATAACAAATAAATGAGTTTTATTAGAAACTTTTCTTCATGTTTCTTTTTCAGAATATTGCAACAAGGAATAAGCCTCGATCCATCCTCTAAACCAGGGTGATTTTTCCCAGAGCCAAACATGGGATTAATCAACGCCCTGACAGGGATACTGCAATGGTCGTAAGTGTGAAAAAATGGTTGTCGGTTGCTTTTTCAGTGCCGTTGTAACTTTGAATGGTCACTGAATGAACTGTAGTAAGTAGAGGACTATCAATACAAAGGAAAGAATTAGGGTGAACTCTCGGGATCCATTTGTGGGTCAGGGTGACTCCCGAGAGTGGATTAGCCCTTCATTGATAATGATGTTATCCATTCAGTCATGTCGGACTCTTGGCGAGTCTGTGGACCAGGTCTGTCCACATCTTACGATCTTGCACTACTTCTTTGAGATGTTCTATGCTCTGGCTGGTGTCATCTTTGATGGTGTTCAGCCACCATGTTCTTTTTACCGCTAACTTTTCCAAACACAATTGCTGTCAGCCTCTAGGATGCTTGCTGGCTATCGGCTGCCATAGTAACGGGGAGGGGGGAAGATTGGGTGGGGAAGAGAGCTGGAGTGAAGACGGCCTGTGTGTGAACCAAAAGGGAGAGATGCTTTCATGATCTACTGCGCAGCTGAATGGACTTGTTTATACCCAATCAAGGTCAACCGTCCCGGAATACCAGATGGGCGAAAACACCTGAAGATGCATCCCACATGACACCATATGTGTTTGAGTTTGGACATTCAGCCTGGGTCCTTGGGGGGAGGGATTTGGGGTTGCTTTCAATACAGTGGTGCCTTTCAAATATTTTTACTACCGGTTCTGTGGATGTGGCTTGGTGGGCATGGCATTGCTTGGTGGGCATGGCAAGGGAAGGATACTGTAAAATCTCCATTCCCACCCCACTCCAGGGGAAGGTTACTGCAAAATCCCCATTTCCTCCTGATCAGCTGGGCCAAGCTGATCAACTTGAAAGCTTTGCAAGTTGACACTGGGACTCGGGAGGCAGAGAATAGATGGGGGCTTGGCCAGTCAGAATTTTTACTACCGGTTCTCCGAACTACTCAAAATTTCTGCTACCGGTTCTCCAGAACTGGTCAGAATCTGCTGAATACCACCTCTGCCCTGAGCATCTTTTTTATATTGTGTTGACCAGAACTGAATGTAGAATTCCAAGTGTGGTCTTACGAAGGCTTTGTAAAGGCTTTGTACACCAGCCATGGCTGTGTGCAATGGAAGCGGGCAGTGTCCTTTGTGTCGTTACATGCGTGTGGTCTTCAAGCTGGCTTGTACTGAGGACACTGAACGCAACAATGAAGATTTCATTCTCTTCATCTATTTTCCGGTCACATTTTCCAGTCTGTTGTTTTCCATAACCTTCTTCATGAGACATGTAGCGTATTTCTTTCCATTTTCCCTCCTTACATGTACAAGTTCATCCACTGTCATCACAAAGACCACTAAAGAGCAGACCATCCATCTGGGGGAAGTATTATTCGGCCTCATTAACGCTGACAGCCAATATCACAGGTAGCCATTATACAGAGTCCTCATAGATCATGCAGGGCAATTCCATTAACCTGAGAGATAAATACAGCCCCGTTGCATTTGTATTTGTCAATAAATGCTCCACGGAATGGAACAAGACAGGCCAGGGCAGACAATTGTTCATTGAAGACCGCCTGTCTTCTCGAGACTTTATCTTGACTTTGCAAATGGTCCTGAGACAGCTTGAATGGTTGTCTGTATTTCAGAGGCCCTGGGAAGGCTGACATTTTTATGGAACCCTGTCAATGGGGGAAAAAAATAAAACAATGATCAGATTAATGTGGCATCCATTTGATTTCCCTGTCAATAAAATGGTCAGACATTGATGGGTATGGAGGTGACCTCATCCCTTAGAGCCGTGATGGCGAACCTATGGCACGCGTGCCACAGGTGGCACACAGAGCCATACCTGTGGGCACGTGAGCTCAGCTCCGGCGTGCATGCATGCACTGGCCAGCTGATTTTTGGGCCTTCTGGGCACACCGGAAGTAGAGAAACAGGCTGTTTCCTGCTTCCGGAGGGCCTGGGTGTGTGTGTGGGGAAGGCCCGTTTTTCTCTCTCCCCAGTCTCCAGAGGTTTTCTAGGAGCCTGGGAAGGACAAAAACGGCCATCCCCACCCACCTAGAGGCCCTCCAGAAGCCTGTTTGCCAACTTCCTAGAAAGCCTCTGGAGCCTGGGAAGGGCAAAAAACGGGCCTACTGGGCCCACCATGCCATCACGTGCCAAAAGCAGGGGGAGCACGGGGAGTCGCGTGCGCATGTGTGGGGGGTGGAGTGGGGTGCATAGAATTAGGGGTGTGGGCGGGCATGCCCACGTCCCCCCCCGCCCGTGCTCCCCCCGCTTTTGGCACGTGATGGCAAAAAGATTAGCCATCACTGCCTTAGAGGCTTCTGACCTGTGGTCTTTTTGTTTACTTTTTTTTGGCTTTTTGATTGTCTCTTTTGAATGGTATATAGGTGTAACATAAACACCTCAATCAACACCTGGATAAGCAGAGATTAAAACCAAGTTAATACTAGGCCAACAATCAAGAAGTAAACAATAACCCACTCAAAGAGCTACCAACTCAGACAGACAAACAGTCAATAACAGCCAAATAAAGGAATCACTCAGAACATTCCTTCCAATACTGACAGGAAAAAAGCCACTGGTTATAAACAGAGGGTAAACCCCATTCACTTCTAGCACTGATGATGTTACCTAGTTGGGTAATGAAATGTCTGCAAGAAAACTACCAAGTTCAGAGAGCACCAAGAACCCCAAGCTCATCCCTGAGCTACAAATATTCTCCTCCATTGATACTTTTGGACACTGGTCTCTGCTTCAGCTAGGAACTCGGGACATTGTGTTGGAGTCAAAGTGGATAGATGTTTGGAATAGTAACTGAAAAAGGTCCATTTCAGAGCTTTAAAATATATTTAGGGTGTATTACCTACAGGCTTGAGGAAATTACCTCTTCTTTCATTTTCAGCTCAGGAGGGAAGTTTTTATAGATGTTGGTTGTCTTAAGCATTCAATTCAGAGATATTTTCCAAAGCACCTGAGGGCTGGACAAGAAACAATGGATGGAAAGTAATCAAGGAGAGAAGCAACCTAGAATTAAGGAGAAGTTTCCTAACGGTGAGGACAATTAACCAGTGGAATAGCTTGCCTTCAGAAGTTATGGGTGCTCCATCACTGGAGGTCTTCAAGAAGAGACTGGATAGCCACTTGTCTGAAATGGTATACTGCTAGAGCATGGGGTTGGACTAGAAGACCTCCAAGGTCCCTTCCAGCTCTATTCTATTCTAAATTTCTGCAATCTCTGGGTGCAAATTACCCAGAGATGAGCTATGTTACTGAAGCAATTTTGACTCTGAGGTAAACTTTGTGGTCCTATGTTTATCATACAAATAGCAGCCTGTTATACAGAACAGAATTTCTAGTGTTGAGTTTGTAATTAAAAAATAAATATTCGTTTTAATTCTGTAGAGCAGATGATTCCTAGCCTGAAAAACACATTCCTTGTGTAAAATCATCATAATTTACATCAGGGTAAATGGACACAGCTCGTTTCAGATAGGATGGGCCATTAGAATTGACGAATTATCTCAGAGTACCCAACAATAATCACGTCATCAGCAGAAGAGAATATTTGTAGCTCAGGGTGATGTTTGTTTGAGTTTGGTTACTTTCTGAGCTTGGTTGTTTTCTTGCAGACATTTTATTACTCAACTAGATAACCTCAACCTGATGATGTTACCAAGTTGGGTAATAAAACACCTGCAAGAAAACAACCAAAGTCAGAGAGCACCCAGAACCCTCACACTAATCACAGTGTCAAAATGTGCATCACAACACAAAACTTGGCTTTTTTTGGTATGCCAGTACCAGCTCCAATTATGTTAGTCATATAGTCTGCGTTGTAGCATCACAAACGTATTGTCAGGGTTCCAACTAACATACCCATAGCAAACCAAACTCTGAGGCAGGTAGTTTCCTCAAAGAATAATTTTATTGGATATGTCATATTGGCACAGGCTGGTGAAAACCGACTCTGACTATTCCTGCAGTTTTCACCTAATTAAAAATAAAAGCTTTTCACTTTATCAAAAGATAACGTGCCTGGATAGCTCTGCAGACTAAAGCACTGTAATTTAACACCAGCTGTCTGCAATTAAAGTAAGTTCGAATCTTGCCAGGCTCAAGGTTGACTCAGCCTTCCATCCTTTCTAAGGTAGGTAAATTGAGGACCCAGTTTGTGGGGGCAATAAGCTGACTTTGTATAAAATATACAAAAGAATGAAGGCTATTGCTTAATGCACTGTAAGCCGCCCTGAGTCTCCGGAGAAGGGCGGCATATAAATCAAATTAAAAAAAAAAAACAATCAGTCACATGGCCCAAAGAGGATACAGTCCAGTTGCTACCCTGTTTTCCTGAAAATAAGACATCCCCTGATAATAAGCCCAATCGGGCTTTTGAGCGCATGTGCTAAAATAAGCCTTCCCCCCGAAAATAAGCCCTCCCCAAAAATATTTAAATGCAGAGCTGGAAATCAGGTAAGATGGCAAGAAGAGCCCCATCTTGCTCCACCCCCCCAAATAATAAGACCTCCCCGAAAATAAGGCCAAGAGCTTATTTCGGGGTTCAAAAAAAATATAAGACAGGGTCTTATTTTCGGGGAAACATGGTAGATGACTACAGTCTCCTCCTTCCGAGCACCTGCAGGAATGTCCTTGGTTCCCAAGAGAAAGTATTTTGTTTTGGCTACAAGATCCCAACTATCTCTCTTCCCTCCCCTCCCTGTCCCTCTTCTCCAGCTGAAGTCTCAAAATGGCCTCAGTAAGGCCAGCTTCAGGATTGACACATATATTCTCATCTGCCTGATTCGCACCACTAACCCAGATGCCTATATCAGAATATGGTTTTCATCTGGTTGGTGAACCCAGCCAATATTTTTTGCCCCTTGGCTGGTGCAACAAGCCAACATTTCTTGACTCGAGCTATTGCTCTTCTGCTCCTGACCAGTTTGTAACCAATCTCCAGTTTCTGTTGTCTTGGGGTAGAGCCAATAATCTGTGCTGAGCATTTGAGCACCAAAAAGTTACAAGGCCAAGAATCCTTATGTAGAGTTGGCATGCTAACTGCACTGAACTGTTTGTAATGTTTCTAGAGAATAGATACTTGGAAAGCTTTGCCCATAATAAATAGAGAATATAGTTGTTTAATGATAGAACTATTGATCAGAATGAGTTTTCAAATCTAAACCCATTGTCCTCTGCTATTGTTGTGTTGAATGCTGTCCATGGGCTTATCTTGAAGGTGTGAAACCCCAGCTGGGGTTTGCCATACCTCGGTGGTAGAGGATGGTGGTGGACCGCAGTGGCAGTGAGCAGCAGCGGCAAGCAACGGCAGCACTCCTGGCCACCCAGAACAGCTGATTGGTGCACCAGGAGGCCGAGATCCGGCTGCTGAATAGCTGACTGGCGCTTTCCGGTCTGACCCACAGATGATCGGCGGGGACCCACGGAGTCGATCTCTGGCTGGTTGGATGGGTGGAGCATGTGTCCATGTTGGGTGGGGGTTTAACAGTAACAAAGTTGGAAGGTACCTTAGAGGCCATCTAGTCCAACCCCCTGCTCAAGCAGGAGACCTATACTAGGGATTTGAACCACCAAACTGCCGACCTTTCTAATCGAGAAGCTCAGCGTCTTAGCCTCTGAGCCACCTAGCCAGGTTTTTTGACGTCTGCTGATTGGGGCCGGCTGGTTGATTGTCAGCTGGTGGTTGAGCAGCCAGAGGCATGTCCAGGAGGAAGGCAGAAGCTCCCAGCACTGACTTTGCAATGAATTTTGATCCACTCCATTGAGTGCCAAGGCTCCAGCCTGAATAAACCTTGTTTCTGTTTACAGGTTCCAGAGCAATTGAGCTTCTGTTTTGCCTAGGTCCAGAGCTTGGGCCTTTGAGAGAAGGCTGGACAAGAAGCTATGGATGGAAACTAACCAAGGACAGAACCAACCTAGAACTAAGGAGAAATTTCCTGACAGTTGGAACAATTAATCAGTAGAACAACTTGTCTCCAGAAGTTTTGGGTGCTCCAACACTGGAGATTTTTAAGAAGATATTGGACAATGATTTATCTGAAATAGCATAGGGTTTCCTGCTTAAGAGCGGGTTGCACTAGAAGACTCTAAAGTCCCTTCCAACTTTGTTATTCTGTTATTCGTGTATTGTTGGTGGAAAATTATTCTAGTATGAAATTTGTTGTCTCCATAACCAATCGGCATCCTGCCTCTATTGTTTCTCACATCACTTATAGCTGAATGATGCTGTCCTGTTTAGGGATGCACAGTGTGCAATAAGCAAAGTGATGTATCACCCATCCACCCATCATCTACGGTATCTACTCATCAATCTCTTCCTTAAAGTCGGTTTTTGAATGCAAGAAAGAGCAATCATCTGAGAGAAAACACAAGCGTCTTCTTTCGTTCCTTCCAACTCATGCTCAAGGCAAATGAAAGAAAATCAACATTACTTCCCAACTCTTTGCTCTTGTAGTCTTGATAGTACAAGTCGAGATGTCTAGGGTAGTTGCAACAATGTATGAGACCTTTAGCTTATTTTGTCTCGCTGAGATAGAGAAGAAGGAGACTGTTCATAGCTGGTCTGGCTAAAAAAACAGAAATCCTACACTACTTTGGGTTTTGGAATGTAATTCAGGAACTTTTTCAATCCTCATGACAGATCCTATGATAAACCCTTGGCATAAGCTGGAGGGCCAATTATATAGCCCGAAAGAGCTGTCTGAGAATGGATCTCCCTATTCTCGTCATTTTATTTAAACTTTATTAAAAATTCTCTCTACAGAAATTGACTTGAGAAAATCTTTCCTTCCTTCCTTCCTTCCTTCCTTCCTTCCTTCCTTCCTTCCTTCCTTCCTTCCTTCCTTCCTTCCTTCCTGCCTGCCTGCCTGCCTGCCTGCCTGCCTTCCTGCCTTCCTTCCTGCCTTCCCCATTACTTTTCCTCCATACTCCACATGCAGTTCTCTTCATACCTGAATTTAAGGCACAGTGAAGGATATAATGTATGTAGTGTCTAAGTGGAAGAAACTGAACTAAATACATTGAAGAAAGGAAAAGAGGAAGAGAAAATGGAGAGCAAGGGAAGAGAAGGGGAAGGTGGAAAAGGAGGAGGAAAAAGAGGAAGAGGAAAGGAAGGCAGAAAGAAAGAAAGAAAGAGAGAGAGAGAGAGAGAGAGAGAGAGAGAATAAAATAAAATAAAATAAAATAAAATAAACTGCGTGAGGGAGAAACATATGGCTTAAACTTAAAATAACTTTATTATCACTTTGAATGTACATTAATCGGCATACATTAAAATGAAATTTCGTTGCATACAGCTCTCAAAGGGTCTCCACCTGCAATATGTACTACATAAATATGACAAATAAATAAATAAATAAATAATAGCAATAGCACTTACTTATATACCACTTCACAGTGCTTTTACAGCCCTCTCTAAGCGGTTTACAGAGTCAGCCTATTGCCCCCAACAGTCTGGGTCCTCATTTTACCCACCTTGGAAGGATGGAAGGCTGAGTCAACCTTGAGCCTGGTGAGATTTGATCTGCCAAACTGCTGGGAGCCGGTGATCAGCAGAAGTAGCCTGCAGTACTACACTCTAACCACTGTACCACCACGGCTCATGTAAACATACAAACAAATAAAGAAATGAACAAACAAGTAAAAAAATATGCATATACCCACATACCCACATACCCACATAAGAGCCTCAGTGGCGCAGCGGACTAAAGTCCTGTTAAGTGCTAGCACTTAGCTGCCAACTGCCTGCAATTAGTGCAAGTTCGAATCTCACCAGGCTCAAGGTTGACTCAGCCTTCCATCCTTTCGAGGTAGGTAAATTGAGGACCCGGATTGTGGGGGCAATAAGCCGACTTTGTATAGAACAACACTGCTTAGGGGGCCCCCGAAAGCCCTAATAAGCAGGTATATACAAAAAAGTATGCAGGCTATTGCTATAATGCATTGTAAACTCTGTTACTGTTACATGTACATGGCGAGAGAAACGAATCTTGCGAGTTTACCAGCGGGATGGCCTAGGGAACGAAGCTGTTCCAGAATCCGGCACCCCTGCTAGAAATGCTCGATAATATAACACGACCCTCCTCCCTTGCGGATTTCTCCGTCCACAAAAACAGCAGAAAATGTCCAGAAACTGCCTCTGGGATCAAGTTAAGAATAGACAGGAATAAAGGATTCATTCACAGAATAGACATAACAGGGATTTTTTCTACCCCAGGATGCAATGATGACCGTCAGCTTGGAAGGCTTTGAAAGCTTATGAACTGACATCATTCAAGGGTAGAGCTGGAAGGGATCTTGAAACCAAAACATCCCTAGTGGAACTCTGCTGAAACATGCCAAGCAGAGGACATGGGCACTGTCTCCCAACACAGTCCATTCCCTGACTGGGCAGTGCAAAATCTAAAATTTTTTGGACCAACTGCGTGTAGATTTAGACTTAGAATAACTTTATTGTCACTTTGAATGTACACTAATCGGCCGACATTAAAATGAAATTTCATTGAAATTTCGCTCCACCTCCAATATTCACTACATAAACACGACAAAATAAATAAATAAATAAATACAGAATTATGCATGTACCCACATTTATTTATTTATTTATTTATTTATTTATTTATTTATTTATTTATTTATTGGTTCGATTTATATGCCGCCCTTCTCCGGAGACTCAGGGCGGCTTACAATGCGTTAAGCAATAGCCTTCATACTTTTTGTATATACCTGCTTAGTAGGGCTTTCGGCCCCCCCTAAGCAGTGTTCTTTTTTATACAAAGTCAGCTTATTCCCCCCACAATCCGGGTCCTCATTTTACCTACCCCAAAAAGGATGGAAGGCTGAGTCAACCTTGAGCCTGGTGAGATTTGAACTTGCAGTAATTGCAGGCAGCTGGCAGCTAAGTGCTACTTAACAGCACTTTAGTCCGCTGCGCCACCAAGGCTCTTTATTGGCTGTCACAAAGGTGTTTTCTCAAGAAGCAACTGGATTTTCTTGGGGTGTTTTTTTTTTTTTTGAAGATATTTCACTTCTCATCCCAGAAGCTTCTTCAGCTCTGGCTGGATGGTGGGGAATGGAAGGATTTATACTCCTTGCAGACAGCTGGTCATTTGCATCCTTTTATAGAGTTGTTGAGGTCACCTGGAGGTCTATTTGTGTCCTCAGGGTCACCTGAGTAGTGAAAATGGGTGTGGAGCCTTCTTGGAACTGTTGAAAGGACCGTGTTGTAGACTGGAGATCTCCGTAGACACTCTAATTATTGGATGCCTATTCTGGATCAATGTTTCTCAGCCTTGGCAATTTGAAGATTCTGGCTGGGGAATTATGAGAATTGAAGTCTGCACATCTTAAAATTGCCACTGTTGAGAAACATTAATATAGAGCAGGCGTGTGTGTCCAACCTTGGCAACTTTAAATCCTGTGGACTTCAACTTTCAGAATTACTGGAATTAACAGCATGGCTGGCTGGGGAATTGTGGGAATCCGAGGACTACCTGTAGAGGAATCTTAAGGGGAAAAGACACCTGGGACATTTTTCTATCTCAAGGGATTAGAAGCTGGGGGAGGGTGGAAAATCGACTCTTGTTTCCACTCAGCACTGATGATGTTACCTAAGTTGGTAATAAAACGTCTGTGCGTTCCCACAGAGAGGGCCTCCTCAGGGTGCCGTCGGCCAGACAGTGTTGGCTGGTGACCCCCAGGGGGAGGGCTTTCTCCGTGGGGGCACCAACCCTTTGGAATCAACTGCCCCTGGAGCTCTGGGTGGCCCCCGACCTCTGCTCTTTCCGCCGTGACCTGAAAATGTGGCTGTTTCGTTTGGCCAGCCTGGACTGATGGGGTTTTAATTCTAATTTAATTTTAACTTGTTAGTCTTAATTGTACTTTTAACTGTTAAATTATGAGATTTGGATTTAATTTTTTAACTTTTTATTAGATGTTTCTTAACTGTTTAAGAGTGCGGCCGCGCGGGTGGTAATGGGAGCGACATGGTGTTCCCATGTAACACCCCTCCTGCGCGAGCTGCACTAGCTCCCGGTGGTCTTCCGGGTGCGCTTCAAGGTTTTGGTCACCACCTTTAAAGCGCTCCATGGCTTAGGACCTGGGTACTTGCGGGACCGCCTACTACCACCAATAGCCTCCCACCGGCCGGTACGCTCTCATAGAGAGGGGCTCCTCCGGGTGCCGTCGGCCAAACAATGTCGACTGGCGGCCCCCAGGGGGAGAGCCTTCTCTGTGGGGGCACCTACTAACTGGAACGAGCTCCCCCCGGAGATACGGAGGATCCCGGATCTGTGCACCTTCCGCCGTGCTCTTAAGACCTTTTTATTCCACCAGGCTGGCCTGGCCTAACTTTCTCCCTCTTTTTAAATAATTTTTTAATATTTTTTAATATTCAAAGTTTAATTTGTTTTAAATTGATTGGGGTTTTTTAATCTGTCTGGGCCAAACTATTTAATTCGATTTTAAATTTTGTATGTATGTATTTTATTGTTGGCTGTTCACCGCCCTGAGTCCTTCGGGAGTAGGGCGGTATATAAATAAAATAAAAGTAAAAGTAAAAAAAGTAAAAAGTTGTGAGCTGCCCTGAGTCCGGCTGGAGATAGGTCGGCATATAAATCTCATAAATAAATAAATAAATAAGTAAGTAAGTAAACCGTCAAGCTCAGAGAACACGAAGGACCCCACAGTTCAAACCTGACCTACAAATATTCTCTTCTCTTGGTACTCTTTTTTCAGTTATGAACACATACTGATTTCAACCTCGAGCAGGGGGTTGGACTAGAAGACCTCTAAGGTCCCTTCCAACTCTGTTATTCTCTGTTCTGTGATCTAGGAACCTGTGCACGTTTGCAGACAGAAACTTCGACCAAAAGCTAAATTGAGATAGCAAACAGAGCCTAAAATTGCGACGAAGGGGGGGTCAGCCGGCGCTTACTATTTCTGCTTACAAGATGTGAGCTTCCTGCTTGTGTTCTAAAAGCAGCAATGGACTTGAACTGTTTGGACTAAACAGCTGCTGGATTTTGGAAAGCTCCCATCAGAAAGATGCCTAGCAGATGGAAGGGTGTCCAGGGGAAATCCATCCATATTATTTATTTATTTTTAGCTGCAATCTGTTTCTCTACAATTCCCACCCATTGCTTCCACACTTGAAGCACTGTCTTAATATTTTATTTTTGAAGGGGCTAAGTTTATTTATTTATTTATTTATTTATTTATTTATTTATTTATTTATTTATTTATTTATTTATCAAATTTCTATACCGCCCTACTCCCGGAGAACTCAGGGCGGTGAACAGCCAAGATAAAATACAGATAATACAAATATTAAAAGTCCCTTAAAATTATTAAATATTTTGGCCGAAACACAGATTAAAAACACCCAATTTATAAAACAAATCAAACGAATTAAAATTTAAAAGGGAGAGTTAGGCCAGGCCAGCCTGCTGAAATAAAAAAGTTTTGAGAGCACGACGAAACATACGCAGATCCGGGATCCTCCGTATCTCTGGGGGGAGCTCGTTCCAGATGGTAGGTGCCCTCACAGAGAAGGCTCTCCCCCTGGGGGCCGCCAGTTGACACTGTTTGGCCGACGGCACCCTGGGAGCGTACTGGTTGGTGAGAGGCTATTGGTAGCAGAAGGCAGTCTCGTAAATACCCTGGTCCGATGCCATGGAGCGCTCTAAAGGTGGTAACCAAAACCTTGAAGCGCACCCAGAAGACCACCGGGAGCCAGTGCAGCTCGCGCAGGAGGGGGTCACATGGGACATAAGTACTGCCTTTTCCTGAAAGTAAGCCCTACACCCCCCCCTAAAAAGCCCTAGTGAAGGGGGTGGGCATAGCCAGCACCGAAGGCAGTGAGCGTGCACCGGCCGATGGTGTGTGGCAGCAGGCACAGCCCGCGCAATGCAGGTGAGTTGATTCCCTGTCCAAGCAGCAGGCAGAGGTGAGGGGGAAGGCATGCAATCTAGACATGCCATGCAGGCTGCCAGAAAACCAAGAGTTGGTGGGCCAGGGAGGCAGAAGACCACGGGAGGCTCATCTTCGCATGGTGGCACTAACAGCAGATGGAGGCAGAGGCGTGGGGATGGGGGTGGGTGGGTGGGAAGGCAGGTGATCTGAATGTGCTGCGTGGGCTGTGGGAAAGCTGAGAGTTGGTGGGTTGGAGTAGACGGGTTGCTGTGGGAGGCTCATCTTCATGTCGCTCTGTTTGACTGCGGCCTGTGTGGGACATCAGGGTCACCTGCCTTCCATGTTCTGTCCCCATCCCACACACGCACCCCCACAGACGGCCTGGAGTTAATAAGCCACACGACAAAATCTTTGAAGATAAAGCTGGCAGCAACCCAGTGGCTAGCTGCCAATTCAGACTTTACTCACACAAAACAAAGATTAGACTGCAATCATTCCGATAAAGCAGGCAAAATTTCCGCAATACAAGGATTAGACCAAATGCAGTCCAACAAGGCCGGCAGAAGTCCAGTAACGCAGAGATCATGGATTATTTCTAGTTTTTGCTCATCACAAACTGAACCGGCCACTACACCCACATTTATACCCTGTGGGGTGTGGTCCAGTGACTCAGCTAATCTCTGGCACGCCTTCCCCTCTGCTGCGCATGCTTCTCTCTGTGCTTCTGCCGAGGGTCCAGCCAGCACTTATCTCCTTTGTCGCTGTCCACCTGTGGCTGCGGGGACGTGCTTGGCTCTGGGCCTATCTCTTGGCCTTCGGTGTCCTCCGGAGGCATTGCCAGAGAGGAGGGTCCTGGAGAGGGAGGCCTTGCCGAGTCCTCTCCCTCACTCTCAGAGTCTGCATCTGTCGATAGCCCAGGCTCGGGCAACGGTAGCCACAACATTCCACTTCATGCCTCTGCCTCCATCTGCTGCCGTGTTGCTGTGCAAAGACAACCTCTCACGGCCACCCGCTACTCGGGCCCACTGACACTCAGCTTTCCCATAGCCTGCGTGGCATGTCCAGATTGTCCTCCTGCCCACCCTGCCTTTGCCTTCATCTGCTGCTTGGACAGGGAATCAACTCACCTGTGCTGTGTGGGTGTTGTGACCTAGGCTCACTTAGTCATTACAAGACACAATTAGTCTCAAACAAAGCTATTTTATTATAACAGCTGAGAATTACTTCATTCCCAGCTTAGTCCAAATTAATTCCAAACCAAGTCCTTCAGAAAAAGTCCTTCGGGTTATCACAAACCTTTATCTTCTTTGGCACCCTGCCAAAGGCCTTTCTTAGCAAAGCCCCACAAAGTTCAGAAACAAGAGACGCCAACTGGAAACAGATTTAGCAACGTTGCTTTCCTACAAAGAGCCCAAAAGCCTTTGCTGCTCTTTTAAGCCTTATGGGAGGGGCCAATGATATCCTGGCCTTACTCCCAAGTCGTCCCTTTTGCTTTAGCTGCTCTTGCCTTCTGGCAGCTCTGTGCATGTGTGCACTAGGAACAGGCTCCTCGTGTTTCTTTGCCTGCCTGCTGTCCAACTCTGGAGGCTCTGGAGTCCACGCATCACTCCCAGATGGACCTGGCCCCATCTCTGCCTCCGACGCAGAGCCCTCATCCGGGCCTTCCCCAGATTCCAGGACTGGCCCATGGGCCTCCCCAGCCTCCTCACTGTCCGACTCCACTGCCATCTCCGCAGGCTGCTGGTGGACCACAACAGTGGGCTGCACAGAGTGCGCCGACCAAGGGACGCAGCTGCTGCCACATACTGCTGGTCCCCAGGCCCTTGCCACCTCTTGTGCGCATGCCGGGGGGCGGGCGCCCAGCTGGGCTGATCACCCTGAAATCATGTTTCCCTAAAAATAAGCCCTAGTTCTTATTTTGAAGCCCCCCAAAAGATAAGAACGGGTTTTATTTTGGGGAAAAACATGGTATGTTCAGCCTATCAAAGATAAGGATTAGAGACGACATGATAACTGTCTTCCAGTACTTGAGGGGCTGTCCCAGAGAAGAGGGGATTGACTTATTCTCCAAAGCACCAGAAGGCAGGACAAGCAGTCAGCAGTGGAGTCTCGTTAAAAGAGAGATCCAACCTAGAAGTAAGGATAATTTTTTTTCGATCGTGAGAACAATTCATTAATGGAATAGCTTGTCTTCTGGAGTTATGGGTGCTCCATCATTGGAGGTTTTCAAAATTAGATTGGATACTGTTAGGAAATGGCTATTGTCTAACTAGTTGGTCAGGCAATATATAAACTATCAATACATGTTTGTCAAAAGGTATTATATTGCTTTAAGACTGTATTGCATCATTCTGTATCCTGATTGGCTAAGCTCTGTAGCCAATGTAGTTAAGGGGAAGCCTGAATCATGGCTTGTGAACACTACATCATTTTATCTGCTTATTTGCTGTTAGTCTCTACCTGTTCTCTCTGCATGATCACTGTTTGATCATTGCTACTCGTTGCTTTTTACTATTTATTGAATGTTTTAATACTGAACTTGTTTCTGTTTGAAACTCAAAAAAGAACTGTTTTATTGTGTAATGACAACAACCGGTAAGAAGACTTTGTACTTGGAATATCCCTGAATTGATATTTTTAACTATTGCCCTATCTGTGTATGACTTGGATTGTTATTGGACTTTGGTTTACTTTTTTCTAAAAAATAAAAGACTACCACAACTCAGTGTGTCAGTATATTAACTGTGGTTATGCACTCTCAGCCATGTGCATACTCAAGGGGTACTCTGCTCAATAACCCATAACATCGGTTATGAGCCAAGAATATCCTTAACAGATACCATTTGACTGGGATGGAATGAGGTTCCTGCTATGAATAGGGGGTTGGATTTGAAGACCTTTGAAGTCTCTTCCAGCCCTATGATTCTATGTTCTATAAAAAGCAAGAATGTGCTATTTCTTCTTTGCTCTATTTTTAAGGGGTGCCTGGAATTATTAGGCGATCATTTCTGGAGGGTGTTAAGATACATGTATCCCACAGTTTATCCATAAGGACTTACATCTGTAGAACATTGAATATTTGCAGATGATAATTATCAATATCACCCACATGGTTACAAAATCTGTCTCTGGGGAGAAAACATAGGACGAATCTTTTTCATTTTTCCAGTAGCAGAATAATGTTTTCCTCACCAGGATGCAAATCATTTGGCTTCCATTATTGAAAGGGTTCTTTGGGATTTTAAAAAAAAAGAAGAAGAAGTGTTTTTTTTTAAAAAAAATCTCTTTTGGAAAGGAAAAAAAGAGCCAGCAGATGGTATTTATATAAAATAATGAATGCAGAATAACGAATGAAGAAACACAAAATGCAAAAACAGGAGCACGTCGTAGTTATAGCCAGAAAAGGGTGAAGCAATATGATAGGTCTGGTTAATAAATGTGACCTGCAACCGGAACACGGACACAATGTGGAGTGTGTCGTTTGGCACATCTGAAGAATTTTCTTTAGAAAAGAAGGAATTCCCCTTGACTGAAGACCCTCCAGTGAATCAAAATAGGATTATAATAAGGAGCTCAAGAAAGAATAATTAAGAGTTGTTTCCTGATCTAATCTTATGTGTTTCATATCTTGGGCATAATTGAAGTGGCCATGTTGATGGATGTGTGCAATTCTTTTGACTTCAAGAAGAGGACTTCTCCAACTTAGATTCTAATTTGTTGAACTATAGACCTTTAGAAAATCCAGTGTTATATGCAAACAGTAGAGAGCCTTGATAGTACAGTGGTCTAAGCACCCTGTTATTAACACAGCTGCCTGCAATTTACTGCTGGTTCGAATCTCTCCAAGGCTCAAGGTTGACTCAGCCTTCCATCCTTTCTAAGGTAGGTGAAATGAGGACCCAGTTTGTGGGGGCAATAAGCTGACTTTGTATAAATATACAAAAGTATGAAGGCTATTGCTTAACGCATTGTAAGCCGCCCTGAGTCTCCGGAGAAGGGCGGCATATAAATCAAATTAAAAAACAAAAACAAAAAACCTCTAATAGCAGAATAACAGAGTTGGAAGGGTTCTTGGAGGTCTTTTAGTCCACCCCTTGCTCAAACAGGAGACCCTATAACATTTCATGGCATGGGCCCAGGGTACTTGCAGGACTACCTCCTACCGGCCTCCCACCGCCCAGTGCGCTCACATAGGACTGCCCTCCTCCGGGTCCCATCGGCCAGACAGTGTCGGCTGGCGGCCCCCCAGGATGAGGGCGTTCTCTGTGGTCGCACCGACCCTCTGGAATGGTTTACCCACTGGGCTCCGGACGGCCCCCGACCTCCGCACCTTCCGCGCCGACCTAAAGATATGGCTCTTTCAGCAAATTCCCTGATCTGCCATGCATTTTAATTTGGGGGATTTGGGGTTTTTAAATCAGATTTTAACATTTTAATTCTATTTATTGTTGGGTTGTTTTATTCTGTGAGCCACCCCGAATCCCTCAGGAAAAGGGCGGCATATAAATATGACAATAAATAAATAAAATTTCAAATGGTTGTCCAATCTGGTTATTTATGGGACTGCCTACTACCACAAGCAGCCTCCCAGTGGCCGGTACGCTCTCATAGAGAGGGGCTCCTCCGGGTGCCATCGGCCAAACAATGTCGACTGGCGGCCCCCAGGGGGAGGGCCTTCTCTGTGGGGGCACCTACTATCTGGAATGAGCTCCCCACGGAGATACAGAGGATCCCGGATCTATGCACTTTCCGCTGTGCTCTTAAGATTCTTCTATTCCAGCAAGCCGGCCTGGCCTAATTTTCTCCCCTGTTTTAAAATTCTTTTACATCGAAATTTTAATTTGTTTTAAATTATTGGGATTTTTTTAATTGTCTTGGGCTAAATTATTTAATCTGGTTTTAATTATATCTTTTAACTTTTGTATTTATGTATTTTATTTTGTGCCTGTTCACCGCCCTGAGTCCTTCAGGAGTAGGGCAGTATATAAATCTAATAAAAGACAAAGACAAAGACAATCTCTTCTTAAAAATTTCCAGTGTTGGAGCATTCACAACTTCTGTAGGCAAGTTGTTCCACTGATTAATGGTTCTCACTGTCAGGAAATTTCTCCTTAGTTCTAGGCTGGTTCTCTCCTTGATTAGTTTTCACCCATTGCTTCTTGTCTTGCCTTCTGGTGCTTTAGAGAATAGGTTGTCCCCAGTGGTGAAATGTCAAATTTGTTACTACCAGTAACTGGGCGTGGCTTGGTGTGTGTGTGTGTGTGGGGGTAATGTGACTGGGTGGGTGTGGCCAACTTTTTTTTTTTTAACTTTTAAAACAATTTTTTCTACAACCACTTCGGCCGAAGAGGTTGTAAAAAAAATGCTTTTAAAAGCCTCTGACGATCAGGCAACTCAGCTGGGATCGTCACAGACTTTTCAAAGCATTTTTTCTAAAACCTCTTTGGCCTAAGAAGTCGTAGAAAAAATGTTTTTAAAAGGCTCTGACGATCCCAACTGAGCCGGCGATCATCAGAGGCTTTTTTTTTTTTACTTTTAAAAGCATTTTTTTGGCCGAAGAAAAAATGCTTTTAAAAGTAAGTAAAAAAAAAGCCTCTGATGATCGCGCGGCTCAGCTGGGCATGGAGGGAGACAGGGATTTTTGTTACCGGTTCTCCGAACCACCTGCCACCATCGCTACTGGATTGGGTGATCCGATCCGAACCGGGAGCATTTCACCCCTGCCCCTAGCATCTATTCCCAGTGGAGTCAATCAATTGCCATCTGGAAACCTCTAATTAGCATCCCACTTGGGTTCCCAGTAACATTTTTTGAGACTTTACTCCAAATTTAACCAAATGAAAAATTGAATGCAGATTTAAGGAATAAATGGCAGCTGGATGAGTTGGTTAAGTTTTCCAGAGGAACAGTAAAGCAAATTCACACCTCTGCATGGCAATGTCCCAAGGATAAGCTGTGAGAATATATTTTATTTTTTGTTTGTTTGTTTAATGTGTTTGCAGCCCATCTTGCCTCACAGCAACTGTCGGTGGCTTACAACATTAAAAGCTACAAAATGTAACTATTTCTAAAACAATAAAAATGGCTTTACGATCGGAAAAAGAGTACATAGTTAGAAGATGAGGAGGAAGGCAAACATGTTCCTATTGTTTGCGCAGGAGATTATGAAGAAATACCAGCGCTGTAAACTAGACCAGAAGAAGGAAATTGCCAATTATTTTGTGGTGCTGCTAAGAACATGCCTATTGAATTACTAGAATTTGTACTTCATTCATAGAAAACTTCCGACAGAAGAGGTTGAACTGTGCTCAAGTGGAGTCCTATAGTAGCTTGTCCAGCCCATGTTGTAGGATCATGATTTTCTTCTTGATATTTCTTTCATTAGGGCATTGCTTTCTGTTTGATCGGTTGTCTGATCAACTGGAACACATTCCCTCATCAGCCAACGCCCAGGTAGGCAGGGATCAAGGTACCATCAAGGAGAAAACCACACTCTCACCAAAACTGGTGGGGCAAGCTACTATATATAAACAGGGAGCAGCACAGTTCAATCCTGATGAGCCTGAGTGGCGCAGCAGACTAATGCTACTGTTAAAAGGTAGTATTTAGCTTCCAGCTGCCTGCAATTACGGTGAGTTCAATTCTCACCAGGCTCAAGGTTGACTCAGCCTTCCATCCTTTCTAAAGTAGGTAAAATGAGGACCCGGTTTGTGGGGGCAATAAGCTGACTTTGTATAAAATATACAAAACTATGGCTATACCATTGTAACGCATTGTAAGCCGCCCTGAGTCTCCGGAGAAGGGTAGCATATAAATCAAAATTAAAAAAAAATAAATCCTGAATCTATTCTCTTCTATTGGAAGTCTCCTTTGAATCAGGTTCAAATTCTGGTGATTCAATGGGCATGTTCTTAGCATGTTCATTGAGATATACCTCCAAGATGAGATTGTTTAGAGGGCCTGAAGCATGTCAGTCCTGTCGGAACCTACCCAGGGCTGTCTTAACAGCATTATGGGCCCCAGCAAAACAGTGTACTGGGGCCCCCTACAACAACTACTTACAGGAATAAAAATGTAAATGGTCGATAAAATTAAACATATATTTGCATGTTAGTATTAATTTAAAAATGCAGTAAAATGTAATAAATATGTTGCTGTATTTATATGATACAAGATGCATTGAAGGGTTAACATAAACAGATTAGTATGGGGCTCCTATGCTTGTGGGGCCCACGGCAGGGATGAAATCCAAATTTTTTCCCTACCGGTTCTGTAGGCGTGGCTTGGTGACTGTGGCAGGGGAAGGATATTGCAAAATCTCCATTCCCACCCCACTCCAGGGGAAGGATACTGGAAAATCTCTATTCCCTCCCCACTCCCGGGGGAAGGATATTGCAAAATCTCTATTCCCGGCCCACTCTGGGGCCAGCCAGAGGTGGTATTTGCCAGTTCTCCGAACTACTTAAAATTTCCGCTACCAGTTCTGCAGAACCTGTCAGAACTTGCTGGATTTCACCCCTGGCCTACGGGCAAGTGCCCATCAGACCCATGCGTTAAGACAGACCTGACTACCAGGCAGGAAGACACAACTGAAGATAAGTAGCCCCAGAAATATCCAGGTTTTATCCCATGTAGGGATTTATACAGTAGATCTCAACCAACACCTTAAATTGTACCCAGAAGTCTAGTAATCACAAGTGTGGCTCATGTAGCAGAGATGTTATATGGTTTTGCTGAGGCACACCCATGGCAATCAGCTATTACTGCTGGACTTTGGACCAGCTATTGCAGTGGTGAGTTGCTACCGGTTCGAGCCAGGTTGGGCGAACTGGTAGCGGCAGCGGGAAGCTCCGCCCACCTGCCCGGATGCTTCTGTGCATTTGCAGAAGCTTCTGTGCATGCAGAGAAGCGTCCTGAGGCTCCAGAGGCTTTTTTGGAGCCTGGGGAGAGCAAAAATGGCCTTCCCCACCTCACTGGAGGCCCTCCTGAGGTTGGAAACAGCCCATTTCCTGATTTCTGGTGGGCCCGGAAGGCCCGAAAATCAGCTGGCCAGCGCGCACATGTGTGCTGGAGCTGAGCTAGGGCAACATGGCCGCAGATGTGGCTCCAAGTGCTACCTGTGACACACATGCCATAGGTTCGCCTTCATGGCTATATATCCATAAATCCATACTTCCAGTGGATACTATATATCCTGTGGATACGATATATATCCATAAAGCTCCATAAAGCTATCTCTTCCAGATAAAGGTTTTTATCTGGAACAGAAGACTTCCCTAATGTCAAGCACATGAAATCAGGAGTCCAGGCAGTTCCAATGAATATAGGTTTATTCTATGCTAATGCTCTCTACAAGAATCTGAACTACTAATGGTCATAACAAATTGGGGATAGATACGAATCAAAGGGATTCAATAGAATTTAGATCTATCACGAGCAAAAAAGGACCCAAGACTGATGATGTGCTTGACTCCACCCTCAGGCTCTGCCTGGTCATCTCCTGCATCTAGTGATACTTCATACTTATCCCTTACTTCTCATGGTATCCTCATCTGTAGAAGAAAAATGGATGGTTGCTGTGAACTTCTGCTTATCTTATACGCTCCTGAGTTCATGACCGTATCCAGGTTTTACTTCCAGTGGATATTATATATTCTGCACAGCTGTGGTTTCTATCTGGATGGGAAAACTCCCTAATAATTCATGCTTATCTCTCACTCCCCATGGTGTCCTCATCTCTGAAAGAAAAATGGACGATTGCTGTGAAGGTCTGATTATCTTACAAACTCTTGAGTTCATAATCATGCAGCAGGGAGGATCATAAATTAGCAGACCACAATCTGTAGGTATTGTACTTTTTGGAGTATAAGACATACTCCGCCCCCCCCCCAAAAGAGGGTGGAAATGTTGGTGCAACTTTTACACCAAATACAGCCATATTTGGCCTCCCAAAGCCCCACCTCGCGTGTCCCGTTTTTGCCAAAACCAGGCCTGGTTTTTTTTTGCAAAAATGGGGTGCACAGAGGGTTTGGGAGGCCTGCAGAGTGCTCCTGGGGACTGGGGAGGGCAAAAACTTTTTTTTTCTTGTTTACCTCCTTGAAATCTTGGTATGTCTTATACTCCGGTGTGTCTTATAGTCTGAAAAATACGGCAGGGGTGAAATCCAGCAGGTTCTGACAGGTTTTGGAGAACCGGTAGCGGAAATTTTGAGCAGTTCGGAGAACCAGCAAATACCACCTCTGGCTGGCCCCAGAGTAGGGTGGGAATGGAGATTTTGCAATATCCTTCCCCCAGGAGTGAGGTGGGAATGGAGATTTTGAAGTATCCTTCCCCTGCCACGCCCACCAAGCCACAGAACCAGTAGTAAAATAAATTGGATTTCACCAGTGAAATATGGTATATAAGGCCTCCAATGTAAACCATAGTATCATTAGCTATAAGCCTCTACAGGGACTGTAAAAAAAATGTTGAAGTCACAGTGTCACCCAGAGAAGAAAATCCTGAAGTGATGGTTCTGATTTAGCTAAATATCAATTTACAGGCTGTTTTGTGAAAAAGTGGTTTGATAGCTACCAAGGTTTTAAAAATCCAGAATTGTTTGTGAATTCAAAGAAGGACAATTGGGTTGGCAGTCCACTATTCCAAAAGAAGAATGATTGTACTTTTTTTTTGTAAGAATGCCTTCATTGATAAACTCATGATTTTCAGCCTCCCTCTAATGTAAAATCACAGCAGTTCTTGATCATCAGAGTAGTCACAAGTATAATCAAGTATATCCTGTAAGCTTCTAGGGAATGATTCAGAATTTATCAGAGAACAAAATGAGCTTAAAGTGATTTTTTTCTGCAGCCCTAGTTCGGTGAAATCCCAATCCACTAGTTTCTAGGCTTTTTTTTCCTGCTGCCCAGGGAGCTTGCTGGCTTGCTGGCTGCTGGAAAAAAAGCCTAGAAACTAGTGGATTGGGATTTCACTGAACTAGGGCTGCAAAATATCTTGGTTTATGTAGGAAGAACCTGGCTAAAGAGAAATACACATAAAAACCTATGAAAAGAAAAGAAAACACACACACACACACACACACATATGTGTGTGTGTGTGTGTGTGTGTGTGTGTGTGTGTGTAGGTCTTTGGTTATTCGGGTTTTCTCCCGCGTAAAATTGGAGGTGTCTTGGCAACGTTTCGACGAAGTCTCATTCGTCATCTTCAGGCTGGTGTCTTCGGCTTCGTGCTTCTAGGAGCAATGTGTGTGATCGCAGCTGTTTCTTCCTTTTAACTGCCAGTGGGGGTGTGAACTGATTGGGTGGGAGCTTGGCTGTGTTCTGATTGAGTGGAGATGTATTCTGATTGGTTGGGGGCTTGGCTGTGCTCTGATTGGATGGAGGGTTGGTTGTGCTCTGATTGGCTGGGGGTGTGTTCTGTTTGGGTGGGGGTTTGGTTGTGCTTGGGTTAGTCTGAGTTGCAGGGGAATTTGAGCTGGTGAGCTGCGTTGCTGTTGTTTGGCTTCGCGTTCGTGGTCGTGCCACATCTTCATGGTGGGTGTCAGTTTGCTTCATGTATGGATTGGAGGGGTTTAAAGTGGCTAATGATGCAGCTGTGGTCTGGCTTCTGGTTTGTGGTTGTGCCTCATCGGTGTGGGTTTGGGTTTGCTTTTTTTGGGATGTGTGGTGGTGACATCCTGTGTGGTTTTCGTGAGTGTGGGTCTGGTGTCATTCTTTGTGTTAGGGACTTGTTTGTCAATAAGGGCGGGTTTCCAAGTGGCTGGTAGGCGGGAGGTATCATCTCATTTATTCATGCTGTGTGGGCGTTTTTTATCTCGATGGCTTCTCTGATTATTCTGTTGTTAAAGTGTTCAGTTTTGGTGATAGTTCAGTTTTGCCGATAGTTAACAACAGAATAATAACAAAATAAGACCTCACCCACACAGGATGTTATGAAACAATCGACTAATCTGCATACATCAATTCCATCAACCAATCAAGATGTAACAACACAGGCAACCAACCCGCTCACAGCCACAAAGCCAGCACCCCACACCTCTCCACCATAGAGAGACGGCAGCTCCGATCACGCTTTCCTCGCACAAGCACAAAGCTGAAGACACCAGCCTGAAGATGATGAATGGGACCTCGTCAAAATGTCAAATAGGGACCACCTTTGGTGGGAAGGTAACAGCGTTTCATGTGCCTCTGGCATTTAGTCATGCCGGCCACATGACCATGGAGATGTCTTCACATAGCGCTGGCTCTTCAGCTTTGAAACAAAGATGAGCACCACCCCCTAGAGTCGGGAACAACTAGCACATATGTGCGAGGGGAACCTTTACCTTTACCTTTTATGCAGCTGGATTAAAAAAGACAGAATATAAGTAGACCAAAAGAATATTCAATCAATATTTGAATTTATGAAGCATGGATTTACATGCACTTACCTACCTATGTATAAGTACCACCATTCTCTCTTGTTTGCCCTAAGCCTAACACACATTAATAAAGAAGAATAGCTCAGAAGAGTAGCTCAGAATAGCTAAAGAAGAGTAGCTCAGGGTTGAAATGAGGGGTCCTTAGTGCTCTCTGAGCTTGAGCATATCTATGGATATCTATGTCAAAATTGAACAGCTGTCTGTCAACAGAGGGGGAAGGATACAACATTATCTATCTCCAGTCTACAACACAGTCCTTTCAACAGTTCCAAGAAGGCTCCACATCCATTTGCCCCACTCAGGTGACCCTGAGGACACAGGTAAACCTCCAGGTGATCTTAACAACCCACTAAAATAATGCAAATTTATTTATTTAATTATTATTTATTAGTCCAATTTATATGCCACCCTTCTCCATAGACTCAGGCCAGCTTACAATGCATTATAGCAAAAGCTTGCATACTTTTTTTGTATATACCTGCTTATTAGGTCTTTCGGGGCCCCCTAAGCGGTGTTGTTCTATACAAAGTCGGCTTATTGCCCCCACAATCCGGGTCCTCAATTTACCTACCTCGAAAGGATGGAAGGCTGAGTCAACCTTGAGCCTGGTGAGATTCGAACTTGCACTAATTGCAGGCAGCTGGCAGCTAAGTGCTAGCACTTAACAGGACTTTAGTCTGCTGCACCACCGAGGCTCATGTCCAGCTGTCTGCAAGGAGTATAAATCCTTCCATTCCCCACCATCCAGTCAGAGCTGAAGAAGCTTCTTAGATGAGAAGTGAAACATTTTTCAAAAGAAAACCAGAAAGTCCTGTTGCCTCTTGAAAATGCACCTTTGGGACTCATCAGTGCCAGTCAATGACAGATGATAGTCAATGCTAGTCATCACTACCACTGTTACCTACTTTGGGTAATGAAATATTCTGCAAGAAAACAAACAAGCTCAGAAGGGACCAAGGGCCTCTCAAAATACACATTTCCAACATCAAACCTTTCCTTCTTGCTTGCAGCATCATGTGCATGTCAACAGCCCTGGAAATCTATCCAGAGGTGATGCTAATTGGGGATGCGAATTGTTGCAGACTCACCTTCTTGGATATAATTATAATCCCCTGTATGGCATTTAAGAATAATTGACTTCCACCTGGGCTGAAACAAAAGATTTTGCATTAATAGCTCATCCTTATCCGCACCTCAGAGTTTGCTACGTTTCTGAGAGCATCTTCCTCATTTATCATCCAAAATCAGTTTTTTCTTTAAAAAAAAATCTTCTTACCTATGAGTTGGCCAATCACTCATTGAAAATGAATACAGCAATAGAGAGAGATAGAAGAAGGAGTAGGGAGTAGGAGCAGGAGTAGGAGTATTGAAGGAAGGGAGAAGGAGAGAGAGGAACCGAAGAAAGGGAAGAGGAGAGGAAGAAAGGAAAGGGGAATAAGAGTAGGAGGGAAGCTTAGATAGGGAGGAGGAAAGGAGGAGGGGGAGAAAGGAAGGGGAAGTAGAGAAGGAATAGGAGAGGAGGGAAGAAGAAGGTAGGAAGGACAACAGAAGGGAGGGAGAGGAAGAGAAAGAGAAAAAAGATTGCTGTAAAACAAAAACAAAAGATGAAATGGAAGAAAGGCATCCCCAAACACGTTTAAATATATTAAGATAAAGATTGAATTAATAAAAAAATAAAATTAAGGAGAGTGTATATGATTAAGAATAGAAAAAATAGAATTTGAGGGTGAAAGAAGATACTGTTTAGAAAAATAAGAATAGAAAAATTAAGGTTTGATTAACAAATATGGAAAAAGAACACTTTGGCAGAAACTGTAACTAAGTAAAATATATTTGGAAAGGATGAATTATATTATGATATGATATGATATGATATGATATGATATGATATGATCAATATTCTATTTCAAAAAATATGTGGGTGTGTATTCGGGGGGGGGAGGGACCAATAAAACTTGTCAAAAAAACCACAACAAAATCAGAAGAAATGTGACTTGCAACTGAATGTTTGCAGCAAAGCAATTGCGTACACCCACTCTCACGCTAATGTCTTACGTTTTTGTATCTAGAAGAGAAATGAATAGTCAGGTTGGTCTAAACGAATGACTTACATGTGTGTTGTCTGTTACCTTAAATGTTGTTGCAATGGTCTGTTTGATTTTTTAAATAACGCCTTTTCATTTTCTCTCCTCCCCAGCTAGCAACAGCAAATAAGCAGGTTGCAACGACTATTTCCAAAATCAACACTGCTGCCAATGATTGCAAAGTGTGTACGTGTTTGCGTTTGTTAAGGTTTGTTCGACTTTCTCACTCTTTAAAATCGTATTTGTCTATTTAATTTTCTCTCTCGCCTTTTGTATTGTGTATTATATATTTTGTATTATGTATTAGGAGGACTCGGACTGTTGGGGGCAATATGCTGAACTCTATGAACTGCTTAGAGAGGGCGGTAGAGCATTGTGAAGTGGGATGTAAGTCTAAGTGCTATTGCTATTCCTATTGTTCTGTCCCTTATTACTTTTGGTGTGCAACTTTTGAAATGCTATATAAAATTGAATACCAAACAGGATTGGATGTAGCCTTGAATCCCAAAGTGATTGTTTCTGTCTGTACAATCACATACAAGTGTGATTACCACATGTCTAGCTTTTCTTCATTGTCTTTTCTTAGTTCTGCTATTTCACTTATTATTTTTCTCAGAACAGTGTTCTTTATTGCTTTCCATGCCAAATCTATTTCTTTAACTAGCTCATGGACTGCATGGCGCAAAGACAATCTTAAAAAATGACACAACTTGCTTTCAATCTCACATCCCTATGTGTATATGTCGGTCTCCATGACACTGAACATATTGGAGTCCTTGGTGCTCGCTGATTTCATTGCTTGCAGACGTTTCATTACCCAACTAGTCACCTCACGGTTAGATTATTGCAACGCGCTCTACATGGGGCTATCCTTGAAGTGTTCGGAGACTACAGTTGGTCCAGAACGCAGCCACGTGAGCTGTCGTGGGTGCACCTAGGTACACCCACATTACACCAATTCTCCGCGAGCTGCAATGGCTCCCTATTGGTCTCCGGTCACAATTCAAGTTGTTGGTTATTACCTTTAAAGCCCTACATGGCTCAGGGCCAGGCTATCTTCGAGACCGCCTTCTACCACATAGCTCCCAATGACCAGTAAGATCCCACAGAGTTGGTCTCCTCCAGGTTCCGTCAGCTAAACAATGCCGGCTGGCGGGCCTGCGGGGGAGGGCCTTCTCTGTGGCTGCCCCAGCTCTCTGGAACCAGTTACCTCCTGAGGTCCGGACCATCCCCACCCTATTGGCCTTCCAAAAAGTGGTGAAGACCTGGCTTTTCCGGCAGGCCTGGGGCCGTTGATCTCACTCTTGCGATCTGGCGAGATCTGGCCATGAATGGTGTGAATGAGTTTTAATGTTTTTAATTTTTAAATGTTTTTTATAATGATTTTAAATGCATTGTGAGCCGCCCTAAGTCTTCGGATAGGGGCAGCATACTAATTGAATTAATAAATAATAAATTAATAAATCATCAGAGCAAGTGATTTGTCTGGTATCAATCCCTGCTTATCTGGCTGTTGGCTGCTGGAGATCATGTGTTTTGGTCTTTTAGTTTCCTTCCTAGTTTTTTTATTTGTATTTTTTTGAATGGTGTGCAAATGTGATTTATCTCTAGAAGCCTGCTGATGGATGTTTTGTATGAATGCCAAGGTTCCAGAAATCCCTTAGCATTTTGGATTGGGATGGGTCTAAGATGCTCACATTTTCCCAGTTGGAACCGTGGTTGAGATTGTCCATGTGTTGTGAGATTAAGGAATTTTCATTGTTTAGTTTAGTTTAGTTTAGTTTATTGGATTTATATACCGCCCTACTCCCGAAGGAGTTGTGTCTTCTGGCTGCTACTTGGTGTGCATGGATATGCTTTGCTAATCTTCTGCCTGTTTGTCCTGCACAGTGGCTGTTACAGCAGTGGTGAAATCCAATTTTTTTTTCTACCGGTTCTGTGGGTATGGTGTGGCTTGGTGGGCATGGTAGGGGAAGGATACTGCAAAATCCCATTCCCTCCACACTCCTGGCGGAAGGATATTGCAAGATCTCCATTCCCACCCCACTCTGGGGCCAGCCAGAGGTGGTATTTGTCAGTTCTCAGAACTGCTCAAAATTTCCGCTACCAGTTCTCCAGAACCTGTCAGAACCTGCTGGATTTCACTCCTGTGTTACAGTCCATACACTGTATATTGTAGATGACTCCTGTTTTTTCTTCTTCTTGGGCTGCTGGGACTTGTGGTTTACTTAAGATATTTTGGGGTGCTTTAGTCGCTGCATAATTATAAAAGTGTGTTCATTGTTTCTGAGAAGTTTTGATATATGGTAGTGTTATCCTTTTCATAGCTTGTGTTGGTTGTGGTGTGGTTGGTTGAGAAGTCAGGTGCATTTTGATAAGTTGTATGGGTATTCATTGTGTTAGATCACACACACACACACACACACACAGAGAGAGAGAGAGAGAGAGAGACAGAGACAGAGACAGAGACAGAGACAGAGACAGAGACAGAGAGAGAGAGAGTTAAAATAATGGCAGAAAAGGAAGAAAAACAACAAGACACAGGAGTATACATACATACATACATACATACATACATACATACATACATACATACACACATATATATTGTGAAAGATGTGTAAACGTTTTCCTTTTTCTGGTGTTCTGGGTTGCCACAGTGTGTCTGTGCTTATCTGAATAATGTTCTTAAACAGCTTCATGTGGGAGGTTATTATTTTAGTAATGGAGTACTAAGTACTTAGTGTGGGTTGTTTTTTGATAGTCTTGTGTTTCTAATTTGCTCTTGTTTCCTTTGCAGATAAGGCTATACAGGAAGGGTACTAAATTTTTGCTTCCTTCTTCCCTTGTGGATGTTATTCCTCTGAAGTTGTTGTTGTTGATTTTTTTTCCATGTGTCTTCTCTAGTCCTTCCTTCCTTCCTTCCTTCCTTCCTTCCTTCCTTCCTTCCTTCCTTCCTTCCTTCCTTCCTTCCTTCCTTCCTCCCTCCCTCCCTCCCTCCCTCCCTCCCTTCCTTCCTATCTTCCTTCCTTTTAGACAAAGGTGTCATCTACATGCCAGTTCCATACTTTTGGCTTTGTATTTTTTTATTTTATTTTTTATTTATTTTTATATGCCACCCTTCTCCGGAGACTCAGGGCAGCTTACAATGCGTTAAGCAATAGCCTTCATACTTTTGTATATTTTATACAAAGTCAGCTTATTGCCCCCACAAACCGGGTCCTCATTTTACCCACCTTAGAAAGGATGGAAGGCTGAGTCGACCTTGAGCCTGGTGAGAATTGAACTCGCAGTAATTGCAGGCAGCTGGATGTTAAATGCTGCCTTAGTAGAAGGCATTAGCCTCCTACGCCACTCAGGCTCCTGTGGGAATGCTGTAGTTTAACTTCTGCTATGAGTCCTGAGAATGATATTGATAATAATGATAATAAATGATAATTTAGCTGAAGGCTAAATGGTGATGAATGGTATGGCTAGTCTAATGAAAAGAAGGTCTGGGGGAGACATGATAGCAGCGTTCCAGTATTTTGAGGGGCTGCCACAAAAAAGAAGGGGTCAACTTATTTTCCAAAGCAACGTAAGGCAGGATAAGAAGCAACAGATGGAAGGGAATCAAGGAGAGAAGCAACCTGGAATTAATCAGAAACTTCCCAACAGTGACAACAATTAAGCAGCGGAACAGCTTGACTTCAGAAGTTGTGGGTGCTCCATCACTGGAGGCTTTGAAGAAGAGACTGGATTGCTACTTATCTGGAATGGCAGAGGGCCGTGATGGTGCACCTATGGCATGTGATCCAGGGGTGAAATGTAAAATTGGTTACTACTGGTTCTGTGGGCATGGCTTGGTGGGGAGGGTAATGTGACTGGGTGGGCGTGGTCAACTTTTTTTAAAAAAAACTTTTCAAAGCATTTTTTCTAATGCTTTGAAAAGCCTCTGCCGATCCGGCAACTCAGCTGGGATCGTCAGAGAGGCTTTTTTAAAAAAATGCTTTGAAATGCCTCTCTGCTGATCAGGCAACTCAGCTGGGATCGTCAAGACTTTTCAAAGCATTTTTTTTTAACCACCTCTTCCGGCCAAGAGGTTGCAGGAAAAAAATGCTTTGAAAAGCCTCTGACGATCCCAGCTGAGCCACACGATCATCAGAGGCTTTTTTAAAAAAACTTTTAAAAGCATTTTTTCGTTGGAAGAGGTGGTAGAAAAAATGCTTTTAAAAGTAAAAAAAGAAAAGAAAAAGCCTCTGATGATCGTGCGGCTCAGCTGGGCATGGGGTGTGTATGTGTGTGTGCAGGGATTTTTGCTACCGGTTCTCTGAACCACCTGCTGCCATCGCTACCGGTCCGAACTGGGAGCATTTCACCCCTGATGTGGAGCCATATCTGTGGGCACGTGAGCATTGCCCTAGCTTAGCACCAGGGCTCATGCATTCCAGGCCCACTGGAAGTCGGGAAATGGGTTGTTTCTGGCCTCTGGAGGGCCTCCAGGGTGTTGGGGGTGGGGTAGGGCATTTTTGCCCTCCCCAGGCTCCTAGAAAGCCTCTGGAGCCTGGGGACGGTGAAGAACGGGCCTACCGGGCCCACTGTGTCATTGCGTGCAAAAGCAGGGGGAGCATGTATGGGGGGGTCGCATGTTCATGCATAGGGGAGCGCATTGAATTATGGATGTGGGCATGCTCCCCACGCTTTTGGCACATGATGGCAAAAATGTTAGCCATTGCTGGTATAGGGTCTCGTGGCAGAGCAAGGGGTTGGACAAGAAAATCTCCAACTCCGAAGATGTTCTATGTTCTGTCAGCGTTCCAAATTAGGCTCTTTTCCAGCGCTGACATGATTGGAATGAATGAAAGAGAAGAAGCGTTGATTTATTGCTGAGATGAACTTTTACCTAGTTTTCTGCATACAGCAGATAGTGTTACCTGGGTGATGGAGGGTGGGGGGCAAATTCCTGTGAAAGAATGTGCTGGGATGAAGAGATGGATCTGCATGATGGCCAATGGGACATTGGGGTTGGAGAGCGGAAGGGGAGGGTATTGGAAGGAGGGGCCAGTTTGGCTACAAAAGAGTTCAGAAATGTCGTTCTCTATTCTTAAATTAAAAAAAAAGATACATTAGAGACTTTGCGTTTGAAAATGAAGTTTATTTAAGATAGCAACGAAACCTTACATGTTCTACATTTTAATCCCACAGGTGTTTCTCTGATCTGTTGGTATATTTCCCCATCAAATGGAAAATATAATATAAAGCTCTTGTCTGGTAGGATACATATGAACCACAAGGAAGACTGACTGGCCATTGAAATTACAAATGCCTAGGTCTATTTTATTTTTTTTGCAAGCACGATGACGCCAACATTTTTTATTATTTATGTACATACACTTTTACATATGACCAAGGTTTCCTTGACCACAATTTGGAAATGCCACCAATAACCTTACTCGGACTCCACAACCTTATATGTCGATGAAGGTCTAGTCTACAGCTCACCGCATTATTTTTGTTTGATTGGTTGGTTTTATTTTATTAATCACATTTTTTTTTAATTTGATTTATATGCCGCCCTTCTCTGAAGACTCAGGGTGGCTTACAATGCGTTAAGCAATAGCCTTCATACTTTTGTATATTTATACAAAGTCAGCTTATTGCCCCCACAAACTGGGTCCTCAATTTACCTACCTTAGAAAGGATGGAAGGCTGAGTCAACCTTGAGCCTGGCAAGATTCGAACTTACTAATTGCAGACAGCTGGAGTTAAATTACAATGCATTAGTCTGCTGAGCTATCCAGGCTCCTTGCATGCCCCCTGACTCCTACTGATTTTGGGACAGTGATGGTTAACTTTTTTGGTGCCGAGTGCCCAAAGTGTTCGAGTGCCCAAACCCCCAAAATGCAATGGAGCGCCCACACACACATACACTGCCTGTGCATGCGCGTGCATCCCCACGCATGTGCCCCGGGGCCCCGTGCATGCACTCCACCCTCCAGGGCTGGGTTCTACTTACCTTTACTACAGGTTTGCAGCGGCTACGCGCACGCTCTTCTGCACATGCACAGAAGCGTTTTGATGATGTCGGGTCAGTGGGCGGAGCCTCCCTTCAGTTTTACTACCTGTTCTATAGAACAGGTGCGAACCGGGGAGCAACCCACCATTGCCGCCCTCCCACACCTCATTTTGGGCCTGGAAAGCCTCCTGCACAAACCTGCACCCCCCATGCACGTGCTCTGCCCCCGTGCATGCATGCACGAATCCTACGCATGTGCCCCGCCCCACCGCGCATGCACAGCAGAGACCTGAAGACCATCTGGCCAGCAGGAGCCACATGCGTGGTGGAGGTGGGCTGGGGCAACGGCTGTCGTGCCTGCAGAAAGTTTTCTCCATGCCACCTGTGGCATGTGTGCCATAGGTTCGTCGTCACAGCTCTAGGCAATCATTTATTTATTTATTAGTTCAATTTATATGCCACCCTCCTCCGAAGACTCAGGGCGGCTTACAATGCATTTACAGCAATAACCTTCATTCATTTGTATATACCTGCTTATTAGGGCTTATTAGGGCTTTTGGCCCCCCATAAGCGGTGTTTCTACAAAGTCAGCCACAATCTGGGTCCTCAATTTACCTACCTCGGAAGGATGGAAGGCTGAGTCAACCTTGATCCTGGTGACATTTGAACTCTTAGTAATTGCAGGCAGCTGACAGCTAAGTGCTACATAACAGCACTTAGTCCGCTGCACCACCAAGGCTCTTTGGTTATGTCTTCTTGAGAAATGACCGATGCCGAGGTCTCAACGCTACTTGTCTATTAATTCACCAGCCACCCGGTTATCATTGTTCTTAGAACAATTTCAGGTTGAACCTAAAAGGGCAAAGAATATTAACAGAACAATGTGAATCAATCTAATGAAAAGTGAACCAAATGACTGCTTGGAAGAGTGTGAACGTTGCAGCCAGAAATCTGCTTGCTAAAGACTCATTATGGATGATTAACCCAATAATAAATCTCTATTATCAAGATGGTTTTAATAAGACAGCGTTATGGACCCATTATAGTCTAATGTGTATGCGCTTTGTATTTCCCCAGTGTGACTGAGGATTTTATTTTCCCCCACCCCACCCCCCGACTCCCGTGGCATTCATTTCAAAAACCAGAAAATTTAATGCTGATAAAAGCTGTCCATGTGGAAACCAAGGAGATTGCTTGATTGTATTGTTCTCAAAGTAGGCATTTAGGAACCCCTCCAGCTCATGAGAGGCCAGTCAGACGAAGGAAGGAAGCTCAAGGTTTCTCCATAACTTGTGGGTGCAACTCTGTAAAATAGGCTGATAATTTTGAATAATAATTTTGTTCTTAGCCTTATACACAGTCAGAACAGAACAGAATAAGAGAATTGGAAGGGACCTTGGAAGTCTTCTACTCCAACCCACTGCTCAAACAGGAAACTTTACACCAGGGCTGTCAAACTTGCGGCCCTCAGGCCAGAGGCCCTCAGGCGCCCAGACGCCCTCAGGCGTCATGCACTGGCCACGCCCAGTTTAGCAAAGGGGATAAAAATCCTGATATGTCACATGACGACGCCGTGATGACGCGAGTTTGACATCTCTGCTCTATACCATTATAGGCAAATTGTTGTCCAATCTCTTCATGAAAACCACCAGTGTTGGAGCATTCACAACTTCTGGAGACAAGTTGTTCCACTGGTTAATTGTTCTAACTGTCAGGAAATTTCTCCTTAGTTCTAGGTTGCTTCTCTTCTTGATTAGCTTCCACCCATTACTTCTTGTCCTGCCTTGACCTGGTTTGGCTTTGGATAAATATTACTTTTGGAGGCAATTATTGTTTCAGTCCTAGTTCTTAATATTCCTTTCAGGCTTGAGAGAGTGTGTATGCTGGAGAAAAAAAAGCATGGACTGAATAAATTACATTCTTATTTTTAAAATTTTGAAACAGAACAGAACAGACAGATTAGAAGAAAATAATAGAATAACAAAGTTGGAAGGGACTTTGAAGGTCTTCTAGTCTAACCCCATTTACGCAGGAAACTCTACATCACTTCAGACAAATGGTTATCCAATCTCTTCTTAAAAACCTCCAGTGTTGGAGCATTCACAACTTCTGGAGACAAGTTGTTCCACTGGTTAATTGTCCTCACTGTCAGGAAATTTCTCCTTCGTTCTAGGTTGCTTCTCTTCTTGATTAGCTTCCATCCATTGCTTCTTCTTCTTTTTTTTTATTTAATTTGTATACCGCCCTACTCCCGAAGGACTCAGGGCGGTGAACAGGCACAGGATAAAATACAGGAATACAAAAGTTAGAAACAATTTAAAACCAAATTAAATAATTTAGCCCACGACAATTAAAATCCCAATAATTTAAAACAAATTAAAATTTCAGTTTAAAAAATTTAAAAGATTTAAAAGAAAGGGGAGAAAAATTAGGCCAGGCCGGCTTGCTGGAATAGAAGAATCTTAAGAGCACGGTGGAAAGTGCGCAGATCCGGGATCCTCCGTATCTCCGGGGGGAGCTCGTTCCAGATAGTGGGTGCCCCCACAGAGAAGGCCGCCAATCAACACTGCTTGGCTGATGGTACCCGGAGGAGCCCCTCCGGGTGCCGCCCAGAGTCCTCAGAGAGTGGGCGGCATAGAAATATGAATAATAAAATAAATAAAAGAAGCCATGGATGGAAACTATCCAAGGAGAGAAGCAACCTAGAACTAAGGAGAAAATTCCTAACAGTGAGGACAATCAATCAGTGGAACAGCTGGCCTTCAGAAGTCATGGGTGCTCCATCAGTAGAGGCTTTCAAGAAGAGACTGGACAACCAGCAACACGAATAGTTTTTGGCCAAAACTGGAAAAACAGTGACATACCATCAGAAGACAAGGTGATTAGAAAAATTATGGAGTGTGCGGAAATGGATAAGCTCACAAAGAAGATACAAGAAAAAGATGAAACAGAATATTACTTCGTCTGGGAAAAATGGTATAAATGGTTGGAGGAGAAAGGAGGGAGGGGAAAGGGGGGGGGACAAAAGAAAACTAAACATTGGTTAAATTAGGTGGAGGAATATGGAAACAAATGGGAAGATATAAAAATTGTGGAAAGGAAATTAGGTACCTGTTTATGTTAAATGTAAATAAAATATTTAGATTAAGAGACTATATTATAATGGTATATATATGATATGCTAGAAATATATGTATAAAAGACAAGGGTGGGTTCTACTTACCTTTACTACCGGTTTGCAACGGGGCCGCGTGTGCACGCTTCCTTCGCTCGCATGCGCGCTCGCTCTTCTGCGCATGTGCAGAAGCATTTTGATGACTTCGGGGTCGGTGGGCGGAGCCTCCCGCCGGTTTTACTACCGGTTCTATAGAACCGGTGTGAACTGGGGGCAACCCACCACTGATAAAAGATATATTAAGATAAGAAAGAGAAAATGTATAAATATGGATTACTGATGCGAAGATGTCGAAAAGAAGAAGATGTAAATATCTGTTTTATTTGTTTTTTAAACTGTAGACAACTGTAGACTGGACAACCATTTGCCTGAAATGGAATAGGGTCTCCTGGTCTGCTGCTTGAGCAGAGGGTTGGACTAGATCAGGGGTGGGTTCTAAATTTTTTTGCTATCGGTTCTGTGGGCGTGGCTTATTTTGTGGGCGTGGCTTGATGGTCATGTGACAATTCTTTAGGATTTAGCAAAGGTACTGGTCTACCAGGCTTTTAATTGCTTGCAGAGCTGTACTGATCTACCCATTTATTTTTGCAGGCACTAGTCTACCACCAAACTGCCTTTTACCGCTGATCAGCTGTAGGACGGCCCTTTGAAGCTCCGCCGCTAGAGTTTAAACAGTTTTTTTCCTTCTAGCCGATCAGCTGGGACTCAGGAGGCAGCAATAGATTGGGGGTGGGGCCAAATAAAAGGTAAGAATAACACTGGGGGTCGGGGGTCAGGGGGTCATGGAGGGCAGAACCGGTTCAGTGACGTCATATCGTCACCGCTACCAGCTCGGCGGAACCAGGAGGAACCCACCACTGGACTAGATGACCTCCCTTCCAACTCTGTTATTCGGTTTTTGTTTGTTTGCTTGTTTGTTATTCTCCTTCTTGAAGCTTGGTAGCATGACCATTTAACATTGGTCCGGAAACCATGCAGCATTGCCCTGATGGTACTTTTTCCAAAAGACAATTGGGCTTTCTTGGGGATTTTTTCTTTCTTTCTTTCTTTGAAAACGTTTCGCTTCTCATCCAAGAAGCTTCTCCAATTCTAATCATGACCCCTCCCAAAATAGGTTTTTAAGAACCTGCAAGAACAACAGGTTAGGATGCTTCTGCCATGTCAGCTTTTTAAGTTAAAGAAATAAAAGGAAGAGGAAGATGGGAGACAGATTTGCCCTTCTGTATGTATTTCCCTACTATTTTTTTTTCTAGCCTTGTAATCCTTTTTTTTTTTTTGCAAATACTTTCCCCTAATTTATCCTGTTTTCAACACTTTTCTGCAACTCGCACATCTCAGTGTGCATTTTTTGAATTAGAGCATTGCACCACAAAAATTGGAAAAAATATATCATTTAATTGACAGACAGGGATTTGTGAATCAGAGCTAATCAGGAAAGGCAGCGCAGCTAACGTTTGGCCTAGGATTAAGTGTCAGGGTTCCAAGTAATAAATCCATAGCAAGCAAGACTCCAAGGGATGTAGATTCCTCAAAGAATAAATTTATTGGAATTATCATATTGGCACATATCTGCTGAAAACCGACTCTGAAGTCTCCCGCGGTTTTCACCTAATTAAAAGTAAAAGCTTTCCTACTTTCTCAGTAGGAAACAATCAGTCACATGGTCCAATCACAGTATGGAGCTGGCAGCCGGGTAGTATCACTCCACCTTCTTCTGACTAGGTGTGAGAATGTCCTTGATTCCCAAGAGAAAATATATTGTTTTGGCTACAGGTTCCCCTCTATCTTATTTCCCCCTCCCTATCCCTCAGCTCCAGTGTGTCAGGGTTGACATTAAGTGTTGTAGGGGATTCCCTGTGAATGGGAATCTAGCACATTAAATATTAGTGAAGCAAGTTTTAGAAATGCTATAGAAACAGAGATTTACTCTGAGGTATGTTTAAAATGGGTAGGGAAAGCCTAGCGCCTGGCTAACCTCACCTACCAGTAGGAGAATCATAGAACAGAGCCACTTTGGTATAGGTTAAACACAAGATTGGATATTGTAGATTGTGAGTTCTAGTCCTGCCTTAAGAATGAAAGGTATATGGGTGACTTTGGATCAATCATCAGGAGATGGTGAGTTTTCGTCCCACCTTACACATGAAAACTGGATGAATGACTTTTGGGCAATCACCGGGAGACCACGAGTTCTAGTCCTGCCTTAGGAATGAAAGGCATCTGAGTGACTTTGGGTCAATCACTAGGAGATAACGAGTTCTAGTCCCACCTTAGAAATGAAAGCTGGCTGGATGACTTTTGGGGAATCACCCAAAAGGTGATCACCAGGAGACTGTGAGTTCTAGTCCTGCCTTAGGCATGAAAGTTGGCTGGCTGACTTTGGGCCAATCACCAGGAGACTGTGAATTCTAGTCCCGCCTTAGGCATGAAAGACAGCTGGGTGACTTTGGCCCAGTCACCAGGAGACTGTGAATTCTAGTCCCGCCTTAGGCATGAAAGACAGATGGGTGTCATTGGGCCAGTGACTCTCTTACAGCCCTTCATTGGGATTGTCGTTGTGGGGAAAATAGGAAAAGGAAGGAGTAGTTTATATGTTCACCACCTTGAGTTCACCTTTGAAGTAATAAAGGCGATATAAAAATTAAATAAATAAACAAATAATGTGGTCCATGCGTGGAAGTCTGTTATGGAAGTCACAAGCAAGGGACTTCAGAATAGCGCTTTCTTGGGAAAAAATGCAGGTAGAGGAAACACAAAATAAATCTTGAACTGTTTAGACTGTGCTGTCCCCTTGTGATTAGTAGAACATGAAGAGCTGGACAGTCAGGATCATTGGCTCGCCAACACGAGGTCTTTCTCTCTCTCTCCTTCTCACACATGCATGCCTTATTTTGTTTTCAAGTATCAGCATTGGTTTAACTTTGATACTGTATAATGGCTTCTCTAGGTCTCCAATACTGCTTGGTGTTAATTAGGAGCAATTTTACTCATGCCTTAATGGCTTCTTTGATCTCTGACCTGGTTTGGCTTTGGATAAATATTACTTTTGGGGGCAATTATTGTTTCAGTCTTAGTTCTTAATATTCCTTTCAGGTTTGAGAGAGAGTGTGTATGGTGGAGAAAAAGAAGCACGGACTGAATAAATTACATTCTTCTTTTTAAAATTTTGGTAGGTACACAATAGAACAGAGCGGAACAGAACAGAACAGAACAGACATTAGAACAGAATAACAGAATAACAAAGTTGGAAGGGACTTTAGAGGTCTTCTAGTCCAACTCCCTGCTCAAGCAGGAGATCCTATACTATTCTGGACAAATGGTTGTCCAACCTCTTCTTAAAAACTTCCAGTGTTGGAACATCCACAACTTCTGGAGGCAAGTCGTTCCACTGATTAATTGTTCTCACTGTCAGGAAATTTCTCCTTAGTTCTAGGTTGCTTCTCTCCTTGATTAGTTTCCATCCATTGTTTCTTGTCTTGCTTTCTGGTACTTTGTAGCAGGCCATCAAATATTGGAACACTGCTACAGGGGTGAAATCCAGCAGGTTCCGGAGAACCGGTAGCAGAAATTCTGAGTAGTTTGGAGAACTGGCAAATGCCACCTCTGGCTGGCCCCAGAGTGGGGTGGGAATGGAGATTTTGCAATATCCTTCCCCTGGAGTGGGGTGGGAATGGGGATTTTGCAGTATCCTTCCCCTGGAGTGGGGAGGGAATGGGGATTTTGCAGTATCCTTCCCCTGGAGTGGGGTGGAAATGGAGATTTTGCAGTATCCTTTCCTTGCCACGCCCATGAAGCCACACCCACCAAGCCACGCCCACAGAACAGGTAGGTAAAAAAATTGAATTTCACCACTGCACTGCTATCATGTCATCAGGTTTCCCTTGTAATTGCAGCATCCTGATCATTGTATACACAAGCCCTTAATGATTTTCAGAAATATAAAATTTCTGAAAGAAGCTGGAGGTTAACAAATCGAACTGAGAGCTTCTACAGATGAATAAAACAATATGTTGGTTATGCTTTGTGCTACTTAAGTTGGTGTTGGAAGAAATATCCATCTGGGTTCAGTTCCAAGTGGGGAGAAAGACACTGGAAACATGGAGGATGATTGGAAAGATGGTTTACCGAGGCACAGGACCACATGGGTTTTTGGTCCTGGGCAGCTGAAGGCATGAAGTGGAGAGTGAGTGTTATTTATACCCTCTCTTGGGTCTTGCCCTTGAGCTTCCTGTTCCTGTGGCAAGGGCATGTATTCTATTGGTTGCTGTCAGAAACCCATGGGGCCATGTAGGGATCATGGCTAACTTTGTAGGTTTTCTGAATCAAGCTTGGTTGAAACTTGGGCTGATGCAATGCAGTTCCTATTGGCTGAATGGCTTTGCCTTGAAGGATAATCCCATCATCCTGGAGTTGATGGTCTCTTGTCTTGTAGATAGACTGGCAACAAAATATCTGCTGGGGGCAGGGAGCTGGGGCTGAGTTTCTGTCTCCCTTAAGATTTCTATTTCTCTTTTAGAGGAAATATTCTACGTTTTTAATATTTACCAGAATACTTCATTCTTCTAGGAGAGGGGTGGGTGTTAACTTTCTACATTGGGTTCCAAAAATTCTGGGGATCACTGTAACATAGAAATAGACAAAATATTACTATTTGGTATCGCCTGTTAGGTGTTGTCCTGCTGGAAAGGTTCAACAAAGCCACCACTACTATAGCACGGAGTTTCTCAACCTTAGCAACTTTATTTTTTTAAAAAAGTTTTATTGTTTTATTACTACACATTATGACAAACACATAACATACAACATATAAATATATCCTCTTTTTAACAACTGTTTCTTCGTGGTCTGCTTTCCACTGTGATTTCCCCCCCCCAGCCCTCATGTCTCTCATATTGTTTCATTTTCTTCATTGTCCCCTTTTTGACTGATTACAATGTATTTTCTAATCCTAATAGCCTTAATTTTATACATTTCTATATATTTGTTTCAGTTGCCTGAAAAACCCATTAATGCTTAACTATTTTCCCCTTAAAACCATTAGCTAAAATGTATATATTTCATTATATATAAATATATATTTGTTACATACATATTTTACATTTTATCTTCCCTATTTGTGTTCCATTCATACCATTTGTTCCAGATTGTATAGTAATCTGTTTCTTCTTTTTCTTTAATTTCTTTTCTTAACTTGTCCATCTCAGCACATTCTAAAACTTTTTTTTTATCACGTCTTCATCTGTTGGTGTTTCTTCCTGTTTCCATTTTTGTGCATAGGTTATTCTTTCTATTGGTGGATCTGTTATTTTTCCTAACCATTTCTTTATATTTGTCCAGAATTTTTTCGCCGTTGGGCGTGTCCACCATAGATGGTAATAGGTTCCATGGGTTTTCTTACACTTCCAACATGTTAGGTCATTATTTGGGAACATCCAGTGGTGGGTTCCTCCTGGTTCGGTCCGGTTCGGCCGAGCCGGTAGCAGTGACTTTATGACGTCACCAAACCGGTTCTCCCCCCGCCCTCCCACGTTATTCTTACCTTTTATTTGGTCCCACCCCCAATCTATTGCTGCCTCCTGAGTCCCAGCTGATGACTAGAGGGGAAAAAACTGTTTAAACTCTTGCCGCGGGGCTTCAAAGAGCCGTCCTACAGGTGATCAGTGTTAAAAGCAAACAAATGAGTCGGGTCGTAAGTGCGAGGACTGGTCGTAAGTGCGAGGACCTTCCAGAAATGACTCTGACCAGCTAGCCACACCCACCTAGTCACATGACCTCCAAGCCACACCCACAAAATAAGCCATGCCCACAGAACTGGTAGTAAAAAAAAAATAGAACCCACCCCTGGGAACATCTTTGCAATTCTTGTCGGTGGTAAATGCCATCTATAAAACATAACCTTAGCAACTTTAAGATGTGCGGAGTTCAACGCCCAGAATTCCCCAGCAAGCGCCATGGCTGTGAGGACCTTTTCCCTAGGCTAACTGGGAAATTTGGGGAGTTGGCCAACATATCTTAAAGTTGCCAAGACTGCTAGAGTGCTACAATTACTGTGTGAGAATTACTTTTGCTATTAATTAAACATCCTAGAAACGAAACCAGCCAGCCTTGTAGAAGTCAGACCTCTGTGGTAGGAAAGAATCAGTAACTGTGCAGGATATGTTAATTGATTATCGAAGAGGAAGCAAGCCAAAACTTAATTGATCCTTGAAGTCGAAGCAAGCCAAAATTTCTCCTGCCTGCAAATGGATCTTTAAGCTTCAGCATAACAGCAAGAAAGCAGTTGAAAAAGAACAGACAGACGGTTTGTGATAACACAGAATGCAACAAACAAGGTTAACAAAGGACCATAGCTGTATTTATAGTCTATCCTGAAAGAAAACAAGGCACATTATGGCTTATGGGGGGGGGGGGAGGGACTTGCTTCCAGATTTTTAGCCGAAGTTGTAATCTGATTTGCCTGGGTTTCACTTAGCCGTTGTGTGTGTGTGTGTGTGTGTGTGTGTGTGTGTGTGTGTGTGTGATGTAACATCTTTATATAGTGTGCAAAGTCGGCAATATTATTAGCATCTGACCTTTATATAAAACATAATTCTTGTGGAGATGATGTACTTAACTAAGTACTATTGACTGTGTACTAAGTACTGTGATAATGAATGATATTTTTGGATAATGTATATATGTAAAGAATGTATCTTGTCTTTTTATGTACACTGAGAGCATATGCACCAAAGACAAATTCCTTGTGCATCCAATCACACTTGGCCAATAAAGAATTCTATTCTATTCTATTCTATTCTATTCTATTCTATTCTATTCTATTCTATTCTATTCTATTCTATTCCATTCCATTCCATTCCATTCCATTCCATTCCATTCTATTCTATTCTATTCCATTCCAAGTTCCATTCCGTTCCATTCCATTCCAATTTCCATTCCATTCCATTCCATTCCATTCCATTCCATTCCATTCCATTCCATTCCATTCCATTCCATTCTATTCTATTCTATTCTATTCTATTCTAGAGTTTTTCTTTATTGTGGTTCCAAGTGATGTCATGAACTTCTTATCTCCACTTGGATATGAAAGAATTGGGTATGTCTAGTTTAATAGAAAAGAAGGACTACGGGGTGACATGATAATAGTGTTCCAATATCTCAGGGGCTGCCCCAAAGAAGAGGGAGTCAAGCTATTCTCCAAAGCACTTGAAGGCAAGACAAGGAACAAAGGATGGAAACTAATCAAGGAGAGAACCAATCTAAGCAGGAATTTCCTCATAGTTTGAATTCCATTCCATTAATCAGTGGAATGGCTTGCATCCAGATGTTGTGGGTGATCCATCACTGGAGGTTTTAAAGAAGAGATTGGATAGCCATTTGTCCAGGATGGTTGGTACAGGGTCTCCTTCTTGAGCATGAGGTTGGATTAGAAGATCTTCAAGGTCCCTTCCATCTTTGCTATTCTCTACTCTGTGTTCCAATAACTAAGGGGTTGCCACAAAGAAGTGGGAGTCAACCTATTCTCCAAAGCACCTGAAGGAAGAACAAGAAGCAATGGATGGAAACTAATCAAGGAGAGAACTAACATAGAGCTAAGAAGAAGTTTCCTGACAGTTAGAACAATTAATCAATGGAATGACTTGCCTTCAGAAGTTGTGAATGCCCCAACAAAAAGAGATTGGACAACCATTTGTCTGAAATGGTATAGGGTTTCTTGCTTGAGCAGAGTTGGACTCCAACTTTCAACTCATTGAAGATCTCCAACTTTCAACCCCCCTGTCAACTCATTCTGTTATTCTGTTGTTATTGTTATTCTGTTATTTGGCTGGTTAAAGTCCAAAACAAATGCATACCATTCTATCTCCACTTCTTCTGAGAACGGAGTTGAGGTTTGAGGAGCATGGTTAGAAAATGTCCATTCTTCCCAGGATTCAAGCTAAAACATGTTTGTTTTTTTTAACCACGATTGTATGACTATGAATAAGTGGTCACATGTAAAGTAACACAGAGATGACCATGGAGACCACTATGAAACATGAAGCTCAGGAAGGAAAGAAGGCATTAGAATGAAGCCTGAAGTAACTCCAGCTTGACTCTCTTGAGTGTAAGAGGAAGGGAAGGTAAACATGATCAGGCTTTCAAGATGTTATTATAACCCAGATCTAAAAAATAAAATTTATTTGGAATCCATTTCCTGACTTGGTGCAACTTGAAGAACTGCAATCGTTGCCTTCCAATCACACACTAAAGCATAGATTATACTTTATAGCTATACCAAATAGCATTTAGGTTTATATACCGTCCCATAGTGCTTTACAGCACACTCTGGGCAGTTGACAATGTAGAAGCATTGTTTTGCATATTGCATCCAACAATCTAGATCCTGATTTTACTGACCTCAGATGGATGGAAATCTGAGTCAATCTTGAGCTGGTTAGAATCAAACTCCTGGCTGTGGGCAGAGTTTGCCTGTCTGTTAACTCTGTCTGTTATGTGATAGGATTGAGTCTGCAAACTGTTAAGCTCCACCCCTTCCTCTTGTTTGCCAGCTTTTGATGAGGACGACACTGCAGACTGACGTGCTGAGCTTAAGAAAAACAGGTTAGTCGCCTCCCCAGATCCCGGGACCATAAGACACACAGGGTGGGGCTGCCTGCTGGTGTTGTGGCCCGTCAGCGGCCTGTGCAGCTAGTAGCTGATTCCGACAGCTAGGAGGCTGGTGTGGTGCTGCGCTAGTAGCCTGTGCAGCTGGCACTCGAGTCAGACAATGAGGAGGCTGGAGAAGATGTGGTGCCAGAGGTGGGGATTCAGCCAGGGCCTTCAGAACCTCCAGAAGCTCCCATAAGTGAAGAGGAAGAAGAGGAGGAGCCTTTTCTCGATGCACGAGCACGCAGAGCTGCCAAAAGGCAGGAGTGGCTCCTCAGGAGGAGGTCTCCTTGAGAGTAAGGCTTGGGGCTAATTGGCCACTCCCTTAGCCTATTTAAGGAAGGATGACGACTGAGGCAATTTGCAGGGAACAACTTCGTTCACTCTCCTTCGTGTCTTGATCTTAGTTCTCTGCAAATTGCTTCTGGGCTTTCTGCCAACCATAGTAAGATTACGATTATTTATTCTTTGGATTCTTGTAGGCTGTTAAGAAAGTTAATTAACAGCCTTTGTTTGAAAAAGACTGATTTAATTTAGTAAACTAAGGTTTGTACAGACTTTGTGTGTGCTGCGTTCTTTAGGGTCCGTAGCTGGGACAGAATAGCTGGTCCCACCATCCCAAGAAAGGATGTTCAGGTAAGACTAACGCACCTTATCCATAAAGATGGGATCAGCAGCCAGAAATGGGACATACCAAAGCCATCTGTCCTAGTGTGAGGGAGCTGACTGGTCCGGTGTCCCCTTCTCCCTATGAACCCATTGGAGCATTTGCCAGCCAAAAGCATCCTCTGCCAAGCTTGTAATGGCGGATAAATGGTGAAGGTGACAACCAGGTAGAGGCCTGACAAACCTCCTCTAAGAATGCTTGCGTGGCCCACGCGGCGGTGGTGGCCGCACTCATGGTGGAGTGGGCAGTGATGCGTCTAGGAACAGGCAAGGCCTGGGCCCCATAGGCTGTAGTAATACAAGCCCAAATCCACCTCCCCAAGGTCGAGGACATAATCCTATGACCAAGGGTGGCAAGTTGAAAGGAGATGAAAAGAGATTCCATTCTCCGGAGGATAGAGGTTCTTTCTGTATATATATATGGAGAGCCCTCCATACGTCCAAGGTATGCCACGTACATTCCAGGTGATGAACTAGGTCGGGATAGAAATTGGGCAATATCAGTTCCTGCGACCGGTGAAATGTAGTGTTAACCTTGGGAATGAATATAGGGTCCAGGTGTAAGACAACCCTGTCGGAATGGAAGACATAAAGGTCGTTCCTAATCAACAAAGAACATTTGCCATCTCAGAAATTTGCCTGGCCAAGGTTACTGCCACTAGAAATGCCACCTTATAAGATAGGAATCGGAGGCTGGCTTCCCTCAAGGGTTCGAACGGGCCCTGGGTAAGGGAATTTAGGACTTTAGTGAGACCCCAAGTGGGATAACAGTGAACTACTGGGGGATGAAGGTTGGTGGCACCCCTGAGGAACTGTCTAACCACCGGTTGTTGAGAAAGGGAGTCCCTGGAACCACAAATTAAGACTGAAGAAAGAGCTACTACCTGTCTCCGAAGAGTGTTTCGTGACAAGCCAGCATTGAGACCGTTTTGCAAGAAATCCAAGAGTTTGCCACCAGGGCTCAGTTATAATTACATCAATTATAACACTAATTTAAAAAACAAACAAACTACTTGCTTATGCAACGGGATTTATACATCGCACTAAACTATGCTTTACTCCATCTATAGACCAAGTGAGGGCAATCAATCCCATTGTCCCATTCTCCTGTTGTTATGGATCAGGTTTCTGACAAAATCCATCCAATGAGCCCATAGCATTAATGTGGCTGTAAATGCAAATAACTGACATTTTATTTAAACAAAGTACATTCTGAGAAAAGGGATTATAACCAGATCTATTTGGAAAACATAGTGTCCTCATTGATGAAACACAGACAACTGACTAGCTCCATTAGAAGCCCCCTGGGAAAACAGCAGACACATCTGACACAGAGATCAAATCTGGAAATCGGTTCACGTCCATAAAATCTGAACTGCAGTCTGGTTCTTTCATTATTTTGTCATTTTTCATTTTTTTTAAAAAAAAATTCTTCTATGTGGTTTTACTCTGGAGCATTCTGAAGTTGGATGCTATATTCTGATGTTATTTCTCTTTGTTTAGTCTCTGTCCTGTGCTGGCTCGCCAACACAGGCATCTCACAAGTGATCTGTGATATCCATATTGTAAAATTCTCTGTGGAGCAACTGGAATGAATAACAGATGCAACAGCAACTGAACCATGGCAAGGGCGAATGGCTTTGGGTTTTGGGATCCTCCGGTTCTGGGACTATGCCTGGTGTGGTCTGCCAGCAGCCTGTGGAGCTGGCAGAGGAGTCAGACAGTGATGAGGCTGAGGAAGAACATGGGCCAGTCCTGGAGGCTGGGGAAAGCTCGGATGAGGGCTCTGCATTGGAGGCAGAGATGGGGCCAGGGCCATCGGGGACTCCGGAGCCTCCAGAGGCTGACAGTGGAGAGGCAGAGGAACAGGAGGAGCCTGTTCCTAGTGCACGTATGAGAAGAGCTGCCAGAAGGCAAGAGCAGCTAAAGCAAAGAGGATGACTCAGGAGTAAGGCCAAGAGATGATTGGCCCCTCCCATAAGGCTTAAAAGACCAGCAACGGCTCTTGGGCTCTTTGTCAGAAAACAACATTGATAGACTTGTTCTTGTCTTGCTGCACTTATCTCTGGTCGGCGTCTTCTGCTTCTGAATTTTTGCCAAGAGAAGCCTTTGGCAGTTTGCCTAATTATACCAAGGTTGGTGATTAGAGTGAAGAATTTGTGTTATGAAGAGTTTGTTTTGATTTAGTTTGGACTACGCTGAGAATGAGCTAATTCTCAGCTGTTCTAATAAAGTCTGTTTGTTTTGGAACTGTTTGCATCGACTACTAGCTACTTGGGCCTGGGTCACAACAATGCCATCTTTGGTTCTGGGTGGGGCTACACTGCCCCAAATAGACCCCCATGCACAATGTGAGGGTTCTCCTGTACTCATGACCCCTGGACTAGGACAAATGGCATTTGTGGATAGGAGGGTCTTTGCATAACTTCATAGTATGCACCAGTTACACCTGTTCCTAATCAAGAGGCTCTACTCATGGTTACTCATGCCCTAGTCACCACCAGGTTGGATGTTTGCAACTGCAGTTGGGCTACCTACATCTGAAAAGCTCATCTGATCTCTTCCTCAAAATGGCATTTCCTACCTACATACCCCTCTTAGTCGTTCTTGCATGTTAGAATTCACATCTTTAATGTCATTTTATTTATTTATTTGTCAAACATGTACAAGATAGCAGGTATAGGTCTAAATATAAACATAAACAAAGGAAGTAAGTACAGATAAATGGGGACAGTAGGATAGGGATGGTAGACATGCTGGTGCACTTATGCACGCCTAGTGGTGGGTTTCAAAAAATTTTACCACCGGTTCTGTGGGTGTGGCTTGGTGGGTGTGGCATGGCTTGGTGGGTGTGGCTTGGTGGGCATGGCAGGGGAAGGATACTGTAAAATCTCCATTCCCTCCCCACTCCAGGGGAAGGTTACTACAAAATCTCCATTTCCTCCCAATCAGCTGGGACTTGGGAGACAGAGAATAGATGGGGGCGGGGCCAGTCAGAGGTGGTATTTACCAGTTCTCCGAACTACTCAAAATTTCCACTACTGGTTCGCCGAACTATGCAAAATTTCCACTATCAGTTCGCCAGAACTGGTCAGAACCTGCTGAAACCCACCTCTGTGCACACCCACTTTTACGGACCTCTTAGGAATGGGGTGAGGTCCACGGTAGACAGTTTGAGGTTGAAGCTGTGAGGGTTTGAGGCTGTAACAACAGAGTCGGGTAGAGCATTCCAGGCATTGACCACTCTGTTGTTAAAGTCGTATTTTCTGCAATCGAGTTTGAAGCGGTTGACCTTAAGTTTGTATCGATTGTTTGCCCATGTATTATTGTGGTTGAAGCTGAAGAAATTATTGACAGGTAAGACGTTGTAGCAGATAATTTTGTGTACTATGCTAAGATTTTCAACTCCCTTGCAAACCACTGGGTATAACCTGGACTCTAACTGGCACTGAAGGTGTTACTTAATTTGGTAATAAAACATCTGCAAGAAAACAACCAATGTCAGAGAGCACTAAGGAGTCCATAGTTCAACTCTGAGCTATGGATATTCTGTTTGACAGGTCTCTTTTGAATTTGGTACTATGTTGGAGATAGAAATGGAGAGATTCTTTTCTTTTGAACTAAAATTTTCCACTGCTGGTCCTTCAGATGTTCCCCACAGACAGTTATGGTCTGAATCAATGGACCTCATCACCAAATTTTGGCAAGTAACGTTTCTTCGGTATTCTGTATTAGACGAATCCTCATCTTTTGTACTGTGTCCAGTTCTGGCCACTGTACTTTAAAAAGAACTCAGACAAATTGGAAAAGGTTCAGGGGAGGTTCCCTATAAAAGCTGCCTTCATGCTTTTAGCACATGGAGAGGCAAGGAACATGAGGTAGTAATCTGTAAAGAAAAGGGTGGAGGATCTTTGGAGGATCTATGTAGTGTATTACACTATAACGCCTGATTGTATCTCTGACTGTTAACTATGATTGCAAAGATGTGGAGGATTATAATTCAGTATCAACTGCGGATTTATTCAGGTACTCGTTGAGTAAGAATCTGTGGTTCTCCATCTATTATTGGACTATGTTTCCTTTTGCCATTGGCCATATTGGAACTGATGAAAACTGGAACCCAAAAACATCTGAAGGGGTAAATGTCTATGGAGATTCTAAGTCATCCTCGTCAGTGGTGGGATTCAATGGGTGTAACAACCGGTTCGCTGAGCATTTGAAAACAGCTCTAAAATTTACCTGCTACTGCAGCCCCTGTGAGTAAAACAGCTGAGGCGCAGCAATCCGTTCTACCACACCGATCAGCTGGGCCCCAAACAAAGGAAATATAGGTCGGTATAGCACAGGAGTGGGGAGGTGGGGGGCCCAGCTGATTGTCGGAGCGAACCTGTTTGCTCTCAGCTGATCATCGGAGCTAATTGAACCAATCCAAACCAGCTGAATCCCACCCCTTATCCACGTCATGGTTGTCCCAAAGGTGTTTTTTCAAGAGGCAAGTGGACTTTCTGGTTTTTCTTTGAAGGCATTTCGCTTCTCATCCAAGAAGCTTCTTCAGCTGATTGCTGAAGAAGCTTCTTAGATGAGAGTGAAACGTCTTCAAAGAAAAACCAGAAAGTCCAGTTGCCTCCTGAAAAAGCATCTTTGGGACATCTGAAGGGGTAAAGATTTTCCACAAAGCAACAGCTCTCTGAAAGCATAACTTACTTTTCAATAAATAAAATAAAATAAAATAATAAAATAAAATAAAATAAAATAAAATAAAATAAAATAAAATAAAATAAAATAAAATAAAATAAAATAAAATAAAATAAAATAAAATAAAATAAAATAAAATAAAATAATAAAACAAAACAAAACAAAACAAAACAAAACAATAAAATAAAATAAAAATAAAATAAAATAATAAAATAAAATAAAATAATCAAATCAAATCAAATCAAATCACTGGGGTGAAAGGAGACCAGCCAGCTCTCCAAGCTTTCTCCAACTCACAGGATAGATCACCTTATGGCTCCAGGCCCAAAGTCTCATCCTTGACTTAGTTGCCACTCAAAACAAATCCATATTTGTCCCTCCTGGAAAATAAATCTCTCTGTGTTTTCCAGATCATGATTCCTGGAGAAACCTATAAAGAAAAGAACCCCACTGGAGCACTCTTATCTGTAGCAGGTGCTGAGTAGTCTTTCTAACGATCCTATGGAAGTGGTTCACTATTGCATTCTGGCGGTCCACCAGGTAAACAGACAGGAGGCAGGAGGAGCTAACAACTACTTGTATGTGTGTGATAAATTATCATTTTCTCCCGCTTGTCCATAATAGGTGAACAGGCGAGGAGGAGGAGGAGGAGGAATGCATGAGAAATACTTGAGACTGAGGAGGGAGACATAGTTATGAAGTATAACAGAACAACAGAGTTGAACGGGACCTTGGAGGTCTTCTAGTCCAACCCCCTGCTCAGACAGGAAACCCTATACCACTTCAGACAAATGGTTGTCTAATCTCTTCTTAAAAACCTCCAGTGTTGGAGCATTCACAAGCTGTTCCACTGTTTAATTGTTCTAACTGTCAGAAAATTTCTCCTTAGTTCTAGGTTGCTTCTCTCCTTGATTAGTTTCCATCCATTGCTTCTTGTCCTGCCCTCAGGTGCTTTGGAGAACAGCTTGACCTCAGTGGTGAAATCCAAATTTTTTTTACTACCGGTTCTGTGGGCGTGGCTTTGTGGGTGTGGTGTGGCTTGGTGGGCGAGGTTTGGTGGGCATGGTAGGGGAAGGATACCGCAAAATCCCCATTCCCACCCCACTCCAGGGGAAGGATACTGTAAAATCTCCATTCCAACCCCACTCAGGGGCCAGCCAGAGGTAGTATTTGCCGGTTCTCTGAACTACTCAAAATTTCCACTACCAGTTCTCCAGAACCTGTCAGAACCTGCTGGATTTTACCCCTGCTTGACCGCCTCTTCTTTGTGGCAACTCCTGAGATATTGGAACACTGCTATCATGTCTCCCCTAGTCCTTCTTTTCATTCAGGTTTAGGGATCAATAGCAGTCCCTCTCCGCTGAAGTCCAGATCTCAGAAGGTATCAATGGTGTTTATATGAAAACTACTGAACGTTTCTAGAAGGCCCGATTGGGAAAACTGAGTTGCAGTGCAAAAGATGACATGGTAATAAGCAATTTCTCTTCTCAGAAAAAGAATGAAGTGGGATTTGACAGCCAAGGCTGTCATCTAGACACCTTCATCATATCTTCATAGATGGGCCACCACGACTCATGTGATTTACAGCAATTAAAGCAAATCCAATCCAAGCCCATGAAAGTCAAACATCAGCTCTAGAGGATAGAATTCTCTTCCAACTTCTTAGAAGCTCAATCTTAAAATCTCAAGAACCAGGTAAGCATGTATAGACAGGAGGAAGGTAACTTTCTAGGCTGATAAAGACTGCATCACTTCCAGTTTCCATTTTGAGCCTTATTAAAGAAACTAGGACAGAGAAGTCAGAAATAATTGGCTGTGTTTAAAATAAAACATAATGTGGAATATTTCTATGGGCGCATAGAAATCTCCATTGTCCAATCTCTCAAAAGCATTTTGAAGCCAACCTGCAAGTGACTTCATTGTCACTGACCCCCCCGAATGCTGAAAACACCATACAAGGCAATCATTACAGGTGGTCCTTGTTCAGCAACAATTGGCAATTATGACAGTGATGGAAAAGTAAGTTGACAATCCAACCTCACATTTACAACCTTTGCAGACCTATAAAGCCTATCTGGTTGGGGAATTCTGGGAGTTGAAGTCCACATGTCTCTGAGGTTGAGAAACACTGTCTTAGAGACAAGATGGTATATGGCTAGTCCTCGACTTATAACCACAATTGACCCCAACAATTCTGTTGCTAGGTCAGACGTTTGTTAAGCAAGTTTTATCCCCTTTTTACAACCTTTCTTGCAAGGGTGAAATCCAGCAGGTTCTGAAAGGTTCTGGAGAACCAGTAGTGGAAATTTTGAGTAGTGTGGAGAACCAGCAAATACCACCTCTGGCTGGCCCCAAAGTGGGGTGGGAATGGAGATTTTGCAATATCCTTCCCCCAGGAGTGGGGAGAGAATGGGGATTTTACAGTATCCTTCCCCTGCCACGCCCACCAAGCCACGCCCACCAAGCCACACCCACAGAACCAGTAGTAAAAAAATTTGGATTTCACCACTGCTTTCTTGCTACAGTTGTTAAGTGATTCACTGCAATTCTTAAGTTAGTTAACAGAGTTGTTAAGTGAATCTGGCCTTCCCATTGACTTTGCTTGTCAGAAGGTCGCAAAAGGGGATCCCGTGATCCTGCAAACCTCATCAATATGAGTCAGTTGCCAAGCATCTGCATTTTGATCATGTGACCATGAAGATGCTGCAATGGTTGTAATTGTGAAAAATGGTCATAAGTCACTTTTTTCAGTGACGTTATACCCGTATTTTTCGGAGTATAAGACGCTCCAGAGTATAAGATGCACCTTAGTTTTTGGGGACGAAAATAAGAAAAAAAAACCCTGCCTCTGCCTATCAGCATTCATTGGTATTCATCTGGCTAGCGTCCTGTCAGTGTGTGAGAGAGTTGAGGGCTATTTGGAAACTGAAACAGTATTTGCTGTGTGAACAACAAGGAAGGAGACAGCAAGGAGCCTGGGCGTGGCTTAACTCAACTGTTCTGTACTAAAGCTGCATGCTGTGCTGATCTCTGAAACTAAAACTGAAACTCCTCTCCTCTGCTTGTGTTTTGCTTGTATTTACTACCACGTTGGAAAACCTGCTTTTGGTATTCTATAGTTACTTCATGTGTTATATTATATATAAAGAGAAGTTATTGAATCCTGCTGAATCAGTTACTTGTGTGTGCTTTCTGGATGTGATTACTGCTGCAAACTCTGACACGTCCTTGCAGCAAAGAGCAAACACCCAGGTCAGCTTCAGCACATTATTGCAGCCTGATTCAGCATGAACAGCTGATTGGTGGGTGGATCGGACTCTCAGAATACCCCCAATCAGCTGTTCCAGGCTGCAGGGATTGCCACAGACCATCGCCTCGCATTTTTGGCTACATTCGGTGTATAAGACACACCCAAATTTTCACCCTCTTTGGGGGGGGGAAGGTGCATCTTATACTCCGAAAAATACGGTAACTTTGAACAGTCACTAAATGAACTATTGTAAGTCAAAAACTATCTGTTTTTGATTCCAATGTGATTTTTCCTTTTAAAAAATAATGTAACTTTTTTTTTAAAAAGAAAACTACTTTTCCATGAGCATCAAGCCACTGAATTCTACCTGGGAGCTTCTGGGTGCAATAAACTAGCTTCAGTCCCTCTACTGATGGCTCAAGCAACACAAGAGAAGCCCGGAGAAGATATAATTGCTCAGAGCCCTTCTATAGAGACAAATAAAACCCATGACTGAGATGAGAAAGCAGGTGCGGCAAAAACTTCCATCAGATTTTCCAGGCTGGGAGGAACAGAAAGACAGTTTCTTTCCTGTTTGACTTATTAATCATCAAGCACTACCCGATTTTTATGCCAAGGCAGGGAAAAGCAAAATCTGCAGATGGAAGCAAAGGGGAAACTGGACAGAGTTAGGAATGTGATGGGTGTAGCTTAAACCTATTGCATGGATGAAAAAGATTTCCAACTGCTTCAAAGTTGCTGACAGTAAAGACACCTAAATCTCTCTCCATATGCACGTACCCCTCAAACTATCTAACAAAGTGAATTTCAATGTAGAGAAAAGTAAAGTCTTACACTTAGGCAAGAAAAATCAAAAGTACGCATATAGACTGGGTGAAACCAGGCTTAATAGCAGTAACTGTGAGAGGAATCTTGGCATTTTAGTGGATAACCAATTAAATATGAGGCAACAGTGTGCAGCGGCAGCCAAAAAAGCCAATGCAATCCTAAATTGCATTAACAGAGGGATACAATCAAAATCACATGAGGTACTAATACCACTCTATAAAGCCTTAGTAAGACCACACCTAGAATACTGCATCCAGTTTTGGTCACCCTATAAAACCTATAAACTATAACCCTATTAAAAAAAAAAGATATTGAGACTCTAGTAAAAGTGCAGAGAAGAGCAACCAGGATGATTAGGGGACTAGAGATTAAAATATACAATGAACGGTTGCAGGAACTGGGCATGGCTAGTCTAGTGAAGAAAAGGACCAGGGGAGACATGATAGCAGTCTTCCAATATTTGAAGGACTGCCACAGAGAGGAGGGGGTCAAGCTATTTTCCAAAGCACCTGAAGGCCAGACAAGGAATAATGGATGAAAACTGAACAAGGAGAGATTCAACCTGGAAATCTGACAGTGAGAACAGTCAATCCATGGAACAGAAGTTGCCTTCATATGTTGTGGGAGCTTCATCACTGGAAGCTTTCAAGAAGAGACTAGACTGCCATCTGTCAGACTTCTCTTCCCGACCATCTCTTTTTCTTTTTCCAGCAGAACTTAAGAATCATTAAATCATAGGAGAAAGGTTTATTTATTTTATTTATTTATTTTATTTCGAATTTATATACCGCACCTTCTCCCGAAGGACTCAGGGCGGTGTACAGCCAGATAAAAACATACAATACAAACATTAAAAACAATTAAAAAGATACACATTAATTTGGCCCCAATTTAAAATAACAAACCAATTAAAAATATTTAAAAAATATGTTAAGCCAGCCGGGCTTGCTGAAAAAAGAAAGTTTTAAGGGCACGGCGGAAGGCACCGAGGTATTGGATTCTCCTTATCTCTGGGGGCAGCTGATTCCAGAGGGTAGGTGCCCCCACAGAGAAGGCCCTCCCCCTGGGGGGTCGCCAGCCTACATTGTTTGGCTGATGGCACCCCGAGGAGGCCCTCTCTGTGGGAGCGCACAGGTTGGTGGGAGGTCATCGGTAGCAGCAGGCGGTCTCGAAGATAACTAGGTCCTATGTCATGTTGGAAGAGGCAATCAAGGTCTTTGGTTGTATTAATTCAGCCAACAGTGAGACTATCAATAATGGTATCAAGGAATCGATATTTAACCACTTCATGACATGTGGGATGATCTCTGAGCTTGGTTATTTTCTTGCAGGCATTTCATTACCCAGCTAGGTAACATCATCACTGGTAGAAGGGAGTGAGGTTTGTCTTCTGCTTATATATGAGTAGCTTGGCTTGTCAGTGTTGGTGGAAATGTTCTTGATGATTCCTTGATTACGCTGTTCTTTACTGAGTTAATAGTTCCTTGATTGGGGTATTGCTTACTGCTTAATGTTAATAGCAATAGACTTATATACCGCTTTACAGTGCTTTATAGCCCTTTCTAAGTGGTTTACAGAGTCAGCATATTGCCCCCAATAATCAGGGTCCTCATTTTACCTATCTCGTAAGGATAGAAGGTGGAGTCAACCTTGAGCCAGTCAGAATTGAACTCCTCGCAGTGAGTGTGCAATACTGCATTCTAACCACTGTGCCACCATGGCTCTTAATCTCTGCTTATTTAGGTGTTGACTAAAGGTCAGGAGATCTTTTAGCTTTTTTTATTGTTTCTTTTGAATGATAGGTAGATGTTCTTTATCTCTATGTGCCTGTTGATGGCTGATTTGTCTGAATGGCAAGCTTCCACGAATTCTCTCATTTTGTGAAGGTCAATATCACAAGGCACATTGTCAAAGGCCTTACTGAGATCTGGGCACACGTTCCCCAAGTTGGGAAAATCTGGGAGCTGAAGCTCACACACTTCTTGCAGTTGCTGAGATTGAGAAATGCCGATCAAGGACATTCCCTGATCGACTAAGCTAGTAACTCTATTAAGGAAGTAAAGTTGGTCTGCCATGACTAACCTTTTTTTATTTCTCCCACTTAAGCCCTGTAAAGACAGCAACAGTTCCTGGCAGAATGTGGTTTAGCAATTACAGCAGCGAAATTTACTTTTATGCTGGCTCAGGACTGGAATGCATTTTAGCAAGCCCAAACCTGGTTGCTATTTTTTTTAAAAAAAAAATTGCTGGCAGAGTATAATTCTGAACTGGAAAATAATCAGAGGAGGTAGAGTTATGTAAGTTTTTTTTCACTCCCTAGCTGATTTTATACCAGCTATATGCAGTTTTAAAAGACGCTTGCTCCTGGGGAGGAAAGCTATGGCAAATCTAGATAGCTTACTAAAAAGCAGAGACATCACCCTGCCAACAAAAGTGCGTATAGTCAAGGCTACGATTTTCCCAGTTGCAATGGATGGCTGTGAAAGTTGGACCATAAGAAAGGCTGAGCGCCTAAGAATTGAGGCCTTTGAACTCTGGTGCTGGAGAAGACTCCTGCGAGTCCCTTGGACTGCAAGGTGATCCAACTGGTCAGTCCTAGAGGAGAATTTTTTTTAAAATTTATTTATTTATTTATTTATTTATTTATTTATTTATTTATTTATTTATTTATTTATTTATTAAACTTCTAAATCGCCCTTCTCCCGAAGGACTCAGGGCGGTGTACAGACATATTAAAACAAACATGTACTCACAAAATTTAAAAACAATTTAAAATAAATATATAAATTTGGCGCTTAAGTTAAAAACTACAAACACCCAATTTAAAATTCATTTTCTAGGCCAGCCCGGCCTGTTGGAACTAAAGAGTCTTAAGGGCACGGCAAAAGGTACATAGGTCGGGGATCATGCGAATCTCCAGGGGCAGTTCATTCCAGAGGGCAGGTGCCCCCACAGAGAAGGCTCTCCCCCTGGGTGGCGCCAGTCGACATTGTTTGGCTGATGGCACCCTGAAGAGTCCCTCTCTGTGGGAGCGTATTGACCGGTGGGAGGCTATGGATGGCAGCAGGCGATCTCATATATACCCAGGTCCTAAGCCATGGAGCGCTTTAAAGATGGTGACCAGCACCTTGAATCGCACCCGGAAGACCACCGAGAGCCAGTGCAGCTCGCCCAGGAGACATGTTACATGGGTGCGCCGTGTTGCCCCCATAATCACCTGCACGGCCGCATTCTGGACCAGTTGGAGCCTCTTCAAGGGGAGCCCCAGGGTTTAGAGATCAACCCTGACTGCTCTTTAGAAGGCCAGATTCTGAAGATGAAACTCAAATTCCATGTTTCCCGAAAATAAGACCCTGTCTTATATTTTTTTGAACCCCGAAATAAGCGCTTGGCCTTATTTTTGGGGAGGCCTTATTATTTTGGGGCAAGAAGGGGCTCCTTTTGCCATCTTACCTGATTTCCAGCTCTATCTCCCTAACCTTAACCAGGGGAAATGGCAGAGACCGGCTGTGCATGCAGTTAAATATTTTTGGGGAGGGCTTATATTCGGGGGGGGGGTTATTTGAGCACATGTGCTCAAAAGCCCAATTGGGCTTATTATCAGGGGATGTCTTATTTTTGGGGAAACAGGGTACTTTGGCCACCTAATGAGAAGGAAGGTCTCACTGGAGAAGAGCCTAATGCTGGGAAAGATGGAGGGCAAAAGAAGAAGGGGACAACGGAGAATAAGGTGGCTGGATGGAATCACTGAAGCAGTCGGCATGAGCTTAAATGGACTCCAGAGGATGGTACAGGACAGGAAGGCCTGGAGGAACGTTGTCCATGGGGTCGCGATGGGTCGGATATGACTTCGCAACCAACAACAACAAATATGCAGTTTTGTCAATGCAGTGGAAAAAAAAAAAAGAATCTCTTCCTCAATTAATATACAGTATATTTCATCCCAGCCAATACAACCAATGAAAGGTTCAGGTTTCTGATCAAAAGTTATTTAGACTGGATGTGTAAATCGGAATGTTCTTGCGTGAACTTCATCTCTGTAAGCGTTTGCGTTGGCTGGCAATCCGTCACTTCTTAGCAATTCATTTCCAAGGGTTGATCAGGCTTGAAAGTGATAGTGCCCAGAAAAAAAATGAATGAGGTAGGAAAGGCACTTAATTAAACTGCCATCTCAAGTCTGGAGACAGAATGTGCTGTATCTCTACAGAGATGGTGTGCAGATACAGGCCTTACATGTCTTGATTTTCTATTAAACAAGCCTCCTTAACACCACCTGGAGATGGATGAGAGTTGTCAGGCAGGGTTGAGCTTCAGGCTTTAGTCACTGTGGCTATTAAGACAGGAGCCCAGACCAGTGGTGGGTTTCAAAAATTTTTTACCACCGGTTCTGTGGGTGTGGCTTGGTGGGCGTGGCATGGCTTGGTGGGCGTGGCAGGGGAAGGATACTGTAAAATCTCCATTCCCACCCCACTCCAGGGGAAATTTACTGCAAAATCCCCATTTCCTCCCAATCAGCTGGGACTCAGGAGGCAGAGAATAGATGGGGGCAGGGCCAGTCAGAATTTTTACTACCAGTTCTCCGAACTACTCAAAATTTCTGCTACCGGTTCTCCAGAACTGATCAGAACCTGCTGAAACCCACCTCTGGCCCAGACAGTTCCTGCTCAGTGGCTCATGTTCTACAAGGCAGACCATCTTACCTCTGAAGATGCCAGCCACAGTTTATTGGCAAAACATCAGGAAATCTGTTTGCTAGATCACAGACACTAATGTTGTGGCTCCGTTACCTGAACCTGTGTCATCGGCAGGAGAGGACTCCGAGAGTGAAGGAGAGGAGTTGGTTGTTGTTTAATTAAAAAAAAAAATCCTTTGTCAACCTATGGGCAGTCTGTGTCTTCCTCAATCTCAGGTCTTCTACCAGAAGCCTGGAGACTTGTGGGTTCTGTTCTTCATTTAACGACCCCAGAATCCCTTGCAGGGTGGAGTCTGGGCAACTGAATGGAGCTAACCAAGTGTTTTAATGGCCAGATGCCCTTCCTGTCGCCAGTGCAGAGTTTTGTTCAGCAGAGATATTCTCAGTGTGGCCAGAAAGAGAAAATCTGCCTCTACCTAGGATCGAACTCACAGCTTCCTGATTGTGAGGCAAAAGCTCCACCTCTAGGCCACCGCACCATTCCTCTTGAGGGTTCCTGTCGTATGCATAAACATATCCCAAATTACATTTTAAAAAAAAAAGAATTTGAGATTAAAAAAGAATCAAGAAGAAAGCAAAACTAACCACTAGCCACGTCGCTCCCATCACCACCCGCGCAGCCGCACTCTGTGTCAGTTGGAGCCTCCGAGTGCTCCTCAAGGGGAGCCCCATGTAGAGAGCATTACAATAGTCCAGACAGGAGGTGACGAGGGCATGAGTGACCGTGCGTAAGGAGTCCCGATCTAGAAAGGGACGCTACTTGTCTTCTCTTGGGAAATGGCAGATAAAGACTTAAGGGTTGGACCTCAAATATTTTTCCCCCAAAACCAACTGTAAACTGGAATGTCACCTCCCTTCCCATTTGAGCCTCCTTTCCTTCAGAAGATAGTTCTACCACACTGATTGGATCTTTCAAAAGTCCTTATCTTAACCTACATCCCATTGTTGTGACTTTAGAGAAAACCTGGTGGAGCAAACATTCTGTGTGTGTTGACTTGATAATGCACTACACTATTTCTCTAGTCAAATCCAACCTAATCTCTATTCCCAACATCAAATATTGAAATATATATATTTTCCTTGTCTGGTAAGAAATCTGACAATGGTCTCCAAGTCTGATCTTTGGTGAATTTTCATACAAAAGACTTCTAGTGAAGATGTCAGGATTCCAAATAACGCCCCCAATGAAAGAAAATTCCAAGGCTTGAAGTTCCTCAAAGTTCCATTTTATTAGAGATGTCATATTGGCACATCTGGGAAAACCCGAATCTGAAAGTTCCCAGGTTTTCCCCACCCAAAGGAAAGTCCAAGTCCCTGCCCAGCATCCATAAATCCATCACATGGTCCAATCCAAGTACCATCCCAACTGGAGATGCCTCACAGCCACACCTTTCCAGGTGCAGGGCAAGATGTCCTTGACTCTCTGAGAAAGGAATGTTATTATGACTATATACCACCCATGCTCCATACAATCCCCCCTCCCAGTTTCCCACAGCAGTAAATGTGGCAGGCCTGAAGGCCCGATGCAAAAGATGGCTTCCAGGCCTGACAGAAGATTTATTGTTTTTTTTTTTTTTAGAGTTTTTGATGTGACATTTGAAGAGAGATCTGTTAACATTGCTTCTTTCATTGATAGGTGGCTTGTTTTGCTAGTGGAATTGATTGATTGATTGATTAAATTTATATGCTGCTCCACTCACTGATGACTTTGAATTTTCCTAAATAAAAGAATTTCACAATTCCTATTGAACACTAGGTAGAATAGTTCCAAAAGCTTACAAAGTCCTTCTCTTGGGATCAGCTGTTGAAAAATCTCATACTTCAGTTTTCAAAGACTGTTATGAAATGTGTATTATCTACAAGCTATGTAACTGTGCATTATTTATAGCTAATGCTGCCTGAGTTATGTGAACCTTTTCACTTTATGCCATGCCTTAAGGGTAACAGAAAGAGGACTGGGCAAATTTGATGCCAATTGGCTTGATCTGATTCCCTAGGCATCTTGTCGGCGTCTCTTGCTTCTGACCTTTTGCCAAGAAAAGCCTTTGGCAGGGTGCCAAAGTAGACAAAGGTTGGTGATAAGGCCGAAGGACTGTTTATGAAGAATTAGTTTTGGACTTAATTTGGACTAAACTGAGAATGAAGTAATTCTCAGCTGTTCTAATAAAATATGTTTGTTTAGGACTGATTGTATCTGGTAATAACTACTTGGGCCTAGGTCACAACACATACTGGGGCTATAAATGTAAGTTTTTGAAAGAAGAGGCCGGGGAGGTGGGTTTCATTTGCTTTCAAAATGCCTGAAAGCAATGAAGATCTCCTTTGATCAACCTCTGGTTTTTTTCTCTCCCAGATCTGAACTATGGCTTGACAGCTCCTTTGAGAGGAAGTAGTTGTTGTACGTGTTGTGTGATGAATCGGAGCTGATGGTGGCAATCAGAGGCAGATCACACCGGAGCTGCTGTCAGCAGCCAACAAAGCCTTGAGTTTGATACAATAGTATGTTTGATGGGAACTCTTCCGTTGTTTCCGGGGAGGCCTAAAGAGCTGAGATGAATGGGGGAAAAATTAGGGAACTTCATATGCAATGCAGCCTGTTGAAATGCCCCAATTTGGAAACACCTCTGTATATGTAGATAAAAGTTAAATGAGACCTTTCAAGACAAACCCCTAGGATTCTAGAAAACAAAGAAAGACACGATCGTAAAACATCACTGTTGAGGGAGCAGAGAGCTAACTTCTCTTAGTAATAGCTAGCAGATGGGCAAATGAAGCAATGAGAAAAACAGCATCCCAGATCTTCGGGGGTTTTGCCTTTTCATCTTGGCCTGAAGCGATGGTGTAATTGAGCTGCAGCCTCTGGAAATCAGTTTGGCAGCTGGAACCTGGTCGGTGTGCAGCTTACACTGAGACATCGGAGAAAGGAGGCTTGGAGGATTGACAAATTCTCTAGGACAGAAGCAGCACGTTTGAACCTGCAAGGTTCAAATGCATAGAAGCCAATAAGACTTCTCTGAAATTCTTTCACCTAATCTCTCAGATGAGGTGGTGAGGGATAGGATGCCCATGTTGCAGTCCAAGTGACATGACAGAACAGAATAACAGAGTTGGAAGGGATCTTGGAGGTCTTCTAGTCCAACCCTCTGGTTAAGTAGAAGATCCTGAGGGCAGGACAAGAAGCAATGGGTGGAAACTAATCAAGGAAAGAAGCAAACTTAGAACTAAGGAGAAATTTTCTGACAGTTAGAACAATTAATCAGTGGAACAACTGGCCTCCAGAAGTTGTAAATGCTCCAACACTGGGAGTTTTTAAGAAGATGTTGGATAACCATTTGTCTGAAGTGGTTTGGGTTTCCTGCCTGAGCAGGGGTTGGACTAGAACAGGGGTCAGCAACCTACGGCTCTGGAGCCACATGTGGCTCTTTCACCCCTCTGCTGCGGCTCCCTGTCACTCAAAATATGCGTCACAACCACCAATGTGAGACACCCGCCAGCGCGCGATTTATTGAGCTTTTCAACCCCCGGTAGGCCAACCATGGATAAATCCAAGAAAAGAAAAGTTTCAGAAGAAAGCAGAATGTTTAATTCAACTACATATGCTAATTTTGTTTCCGCTCAAGAAATAGTCAGGCACGGGAAGGGTTTTGTGGCTCCCGGTGTTTTCTTTTCTGTGGGAATCGGGTCCAAATGGCTCTTTGAGTGTTGAAGGTTGCAGACCCCTGGACTAGAACGCCTCTAAGGTCCCTTCCAACTATTCTATTCTATTCTATTCTATTCTATTCTATTCTATTCTATTCTATTCTATTCTGTTCTGTTCTGTTCTGTTCTGTTCTGTTCTGTTCTATTTTCTATTCTATTCTATTCTATTCTATTCTATTCTATTCTATTCTATTCTATTCTATTCTTTCTTTCTTTTTTTTGCTTTAATTTATATGCCGGCCTTCTCCGGAGACTCAGGGCGGCTTACAATGCGGTAAGCAATAGCCTTCATACTTTTGTATATTTATACAAAGTCAGCTTATTGCCCCCACAATCTGGGTCCTCATTTCACCTACCTTTGAAAGGATGGAAGGCTGAGTCAACCTTGAGCCTGGTGAGATTTGAATTTGCAGTAATTGTAAGCAGCAGTTGTTAATATCAGTGCTTTAGTCCACTGTACTACAGGCTCTATTCTATTCTATTCTATTCTATTCTATTCTATTCTATTCTATTCTATTCTATTCTATTCTATTCTATTCTATTCTATTCTAGTCCAGTGTAGTCTAGTCCTAGTCCTAGTCCTATTCTATTTCTACCCTATCCTACCCTACCCTATCCCACTCTGGATAAATGGCTATTCAACCTCTTCTTGAAAACATCTAGTAATGGACCACTGACAAGGTAAGCCATTCTACTGGGACTCAGGTACCAACCCAGATTGGATCCTGCAATACCTGCACTTATCAATGGCCTCAAAAAAAGAGATTCTATTAAAGGGTCTCTTCCCTCCCCCACCCCATAGATATAACAAATCTTTAGCCTGAAGCTTCCTCCTAAGAGCTGCATCTTACTTTTCATAAACAAAAAGTTGATAGATCATATTCACTGGAAGCTAAGCCTCATCACAGAGATTCTTCCGACTGATATATCGCTTAGCCAATTCACGTCTTCTTCCACTATTTGTTCAGGAGGAAACTTTCCCAAACGCATGAGAACAATTGACCAAGTATTTCAAATCATCCACAAAAGTTGACATTTTATAATCTGACTTCAATTCCAACTCTTCGTTTATCTTTGCCCTGACTTTAAAGCTCAAAACAAAATAAAAATGTCACTTCTCGCTGATTTTCAAGCCACGTAAGATAAGTTGGCCACTTTTATTTCAAAATGTCATTATTATTATTTTTTTGCAAGGCAGAATTAATGGATTAGCAAGACTAGAGAAATTCCTCTGTTTTTCATTTTAGCACAATGCTTCCCAATCTAGACAACTGTTAGATATGTTAACAGAATAATAGAGTTGTTCCAATCCCCCGCCCAAGCAGGAGATCCTACACCATTTGACAGATGGCTGTCCAGTGTTGTGGCCCGCAGTGTTGTGGCCCACCAGAATCAGACAGTGAGGAGGTTGGGGAAGAATATGGGCCAGTCCTGAGGACTGGGGAAAGCTCAGACAAGGGCTCTGAGTTAGAGGCAGAGAGGGAGCTAGACAGTAGTGAGGTAGAGGAACAGCTGGAGCCTGTTCCCAATCTACGCGTGCGCAGAGCTGCCAGAACACAAGAACAACTCAACTTGGGAGTAAAGCCACATCTTGGAGGTAATTGGCCCCTCCCATAGGAAACAAAAGAGGAGTGAATGAGGAGTGGGCTTTTGCAGGAAACAATTCATTCATTCCATGACTCTGAGAGACTCTGTGCCAAGTTTTGCCTTGTACTATGTTTGGAAATTAGTTACCTGGCAGCCTTCCAAGCGAGATAAGGTCTGTGTTGATAAATATTCCTTTGAAAAACTGTTTGGACAGGCCTTCCTGAGTGTGAATGAAAGGAATTCACAATAGTATAAATAAAAGAGGTTTTGCCGGGACCAAGGTTCTGCTTCCTGCTTTTTAAGGGAGCCTAGGTCAAAACTTCCAGTCTCTTCTTGAAAGCTTCCAATGAAGCTCCCGTAACTTCTGAAGGCAAGCAATTCTTGGGAACTCCAACTCCCGGAATTCTCAGCAGTGCTTATGCTAACTGGGGAACTCTACCTCTTAAAAGTCTGTAGAGTCTCATCCAAGAAGCGAAATGTCTTCAAAGAAAAAAAAACAAGGAAGTCCAGTTGCCTCCTGAAAAAAGCACCTTTGGGTCTACATCTTAAAAGTTGCCAAGTTTGGAACACTTGTTTACAAAAGCATATGTTAGTCTGAAAAGGTTATTACCAGACGATCTCCTGATTTTTGGCTACTGTAGGCTAATATACCTCTCTCCTACAATATCTGAAAGAGCTGTTTTATATTCCATTATTCAAGCAAAATAACAGGGAAAGAGGAAAGGGAAAGGAAAATCTGTTATTTCAGCTGCTCTTCTAGCAAGGCACAGATCATACAATCTTTAAATCCATGAAGGAATAAGTATCACAGTCTTCATGGATGCCAAAGATAATAAGAGGTCTGGAGGCTAAGTCGTATGATGAATGGTTAAGGGAACTAGATATGCCTAGCTTAATGAATAGAATGGAAGAGAAGAGAAGAGAAGAGAAGAGAAGAGAAGAGAAGAGAAGAGAAGAGAGGAGAGGAGAGGAGAGGAGAGGAGAGGAGAGGAGAGGAGAGGAGAGGAGAGGAGAGGAGGAGAAGAGAAGAGGGGCCTGGTGGCTCAGCAGACTGATAGCATTGTGATTAACACCAGCTGTCTGCAATTACTGTAAGTTCGAATCTCACCAGGCTCAAGGTTGACTCAGCCTTGCATCCTTTCTAAGGTAGGTAAATTGAGGACCCAGTTTGTGGGGGCAATAAGCTGACTTCGTATAAAATATACAAAAGTATGAAGGCTATTGCTTAACGCATTGTAAGCTGCCCTGAGTCTCCGGAGAAGGGCAGCATATAAATCAAATAAAAAAGAATAGAATAGAATAGAATAGAATAGAATAGAATAGAATAGAATAGAACAGAACAGAACAGAACAGAACAGAACAGAACAGAACAGAACAGAATAGAATAGAATAGAATAGAATAGAATAGAATAGAATTTTTATTGGCCAAGTGTAATTGGACACACAAGGAATTTGTCTTGGTGCGTATGCTCTCAGTGTACATAAAAGAAAAGATACATTCATCAAGAATCATAAGGTACAACACTTAATGACAGCCACAGGGTACAAATAAGCAATCAGGAAACAATCAATATCAATATCAATCATAAGGATACAAGCAACAAAGTTACAGTCATACAGTCATAAGTGGGAAGAGATGGGTGATAGGAACGATGAGAAGATTAATAGTAGTGCAGACTTAGTAAATAGTTTGACACTGTTGAGGGAATTATTTGTTTAGCAGAGTGATGGCGTTTGAGAAAACACTGTTCTTGTGTCTAGTTGTTCTGGTGTGCAGTGCTCTATAGCATCGTTTTGAGGGTAGGAATTTAAACAGTTTATGTCCAGGATGTGAGGGGTCTGTAAATATTGTCACAGCCCTCTTTTTGACTCGTGCAGTATACAGGTCCTCAATGGTAGGCAAGTTGGTAGCAATTGTTTTTTTCTGCGAGAAGGTTTAGGGCGGCAGCTTTCCAATATTTGAGGAAGTGTCACTGAGAAGAGGGGATCGACTTATTTTATTTATTTATTTATTTATTTATTTATTTATTTTTCAAATTTATATGCCGCCCTTCTCCCGTAGGACTCGGGGCGGCTCACAAAATAAAAAATTCAAGTGCTAAAATTAGTCAATTAAAAACCCTTATTCTCCAAAGCACCTGAGGGCAGGAGAAGAAGCAACCGGTGGAAGCTCATCAGAAGGAGATCCAATCTGGAATGAAGAAGACATTTCCTAACAGTAAGAAGAATTCATCAATGGAACATCTTACTTCTCAGAATTGTGGGTATTCCATTGCTGGAAGTTTTCAAGTAAAGCTTGGACAACCATTTGTTTGGGACAGGGATGGACTTCAAAATTTTTAGCAAGGGGTTCTCTGCCCGGTTGTTGGGTGGGCGTGGCCATGGTTGGTGTGGCCTAGTTGGCCTCCTGCACCATGGGTGGTGGCAGGGGTGGGTTCTACTTACCTTTACTACCGGTTTGCATTGCGCCCGCGCGCGAGTGCTCGCTTCGCTCATGCCCACGCATGCTCTTCTGCACATGTGCAGATCACTTATGATGATGTATGGGTCAGTGGGCGGAGCCTCCCGCCAGTTTTACTACTGTTTTTTGTGTACTAGTCCGAACCGGAGACAACCCACCACTGGCGGGGAGCTGTTTTTGCTCTCCCCAAGCTCTGGAGGTTTTCCTTAAGCCTCGGGGGTGTGTGTGTGTGAAAACGGCCTCCCCAGGCTCCGGAGGCCCTCTGAAGGCCAGAAATGGGCCCATTTCTGGCTTTCCCAAACTTCCGGTAGGCCCATTTTTTCCCCTCCCCAAGCCTTGGTGCGTGCCCTGCACTTACGAAAACGGGCTGTGTGGGGACTCTTGGGAGGGGCGGGGTGGGAGGGGCCAGCCAGAAGTGGGATTTGGGGGTTGTCTGAACTACACAGAATCTTAGCTAGAGGGTCTCCCGAAATCCTGCGAACCCCCAGTAGCCCACCCCTGGTCTGGAGTTGTATAAGGCCTGCTGCTTTGGGTAAGGGGTTGAACTAGAAGACCTCTAGGATCCCTTCCAGCCTTTTGTAATTTTGTGTCTATATTCATGAAAGCAGCCTTGGTTGGGCAGCTGTCAGCAAACTGTCCCATCCGTCTTTCTTTCCAATTCTTTAAATTTTGTTTCTTAAAGACAAAAGGGGGAATTTGCTGGTGTCTTGCACAATAGAACTGAAGAGAGCAATTCACCTGCATTATATATCTACCTGTTCTTCAGATTGATGAAATGAAACTAGCTTTCTAAAAGCTAAAAAATTTTGGAACAATGTAAAAATGCAACTGGAACAAATAATAACTCAAAAGGTACCATTAAAACCAGAAACTTACTTATTAGGAATACCTACAAGCAAATATGAAAAAGAAATAATATATTTAATAATACACATTTTGATTGCAGCAAGAATTATATACGCACAAAATTGGAAACAAGAAGAGGTCCCGACTCAAGAGAAATTAATATCCAAAATTATGGAATGTGCTGAGATGGATAGACTCACCAAGGAGATCCAAGGAAAGGAAGAATCTGAATATTATCTGGTCTGGCAAAAGTGGTATAAATGGTTAGAGGAAAGTGAAAAAAAAAAAGAGAAGAAGAAAGAAAGAAAAATTAAATAAAAGAAAAGATATCAATAGAGTAAAATAAATTTTTACATCAAATGAAATTTAAGAAAGAAACATCAGATATCAATAAAATAATATCATTATATAAGGAGAGAGAAATAATGTATACTGAAGAATATAGGATATTGATATTGTAACAATTCAGATATTATAGGTAGATGTCATTAAGATGATGCTTGTTGTAAATTGTTTTACTTGCATTTATAAATATATTATGTGGTTTCTTAAATTAATAAAAGTTTAAAAATTAATTTAAAAAAAAGAAAAAAAAACTAGCTTTTATTTCATGCAAAAGGAAAGGACTGTAGGTATGTTTACATTCCTTGGTAGGAGGTAGCCAAGGATCTTTTTTGCATGTGTGTGTGTGTATCTTCACACATCCTCATGCATGTTCTGTGCTTTAGATATTTTTTTTCCCTGCAGGAAAGGGATTACACAAAGGAATTTTAATCCAGAAAAATGGTGGGGTAATTTCTTTTTCTCCTCATTCTGGAGACATTTGGAGAAACATCTCTGCTCGAAAAACAGGTGGTGAGTTTAAAAGGGAATGTGCCCTGTTTTACTGCGAAGAACTCCCTTCGGTCATTATCCATCTTTAAAAGAATGCTGATAGTCAGCTCTGGATTAACCATTACGCAATATAAGCATGTGTTTATGGCACCAAGGAAGGGGAGCGCCATAAAGCCACCCCACCCCTTAGCTTTCATGCCCTGAACTCTTTCATTGCCACATTCAACTTTGGTCAGTTTTTCTGTAGTTGCCTTTATCTGCCATGTTCACCCTCCTTCAGTGGTGAAATCCAAAAATTTTCCCTACTGGTTCTGTGAGTGTGGCTTGGTGGGCGTGGCTTGGTGGTCAGGTGACCGTGTGGGCATGGCCAACTTGACGTCATTCATGTCACTCACTGTTAGAGCCAGGAGCTGCACATTCTCAAGCCCATCCTGCCCTTCTGAAGATCCCAACGCTTTGAGTTTCCCTCTGCCATCTGGCTTGACTGTCCAAGCAAACCTTGTAGTCTTCTCTTACCTCACTCTCCATCCCAGAGGGCTGCACATCCTCCCCACCAATCCTCCCCATTTCTGCAAAGGAAGAGCCCCCCCCCCCTGCAGGGCAAATCAAAGAGGGGAGGGGGATGCTGCAGAAAAGGCTACCTTCCACCCGGGCCCGTGTGCCTCCCGTGCTGGTTCCGCGGGGCTTGGGGCTCTGAAGCAGCCCACTGACTTCCCACCCGGTGACCTGCCTGCTCTCTTTGCTGATCAGCCCGGTCAACCACCAGTGCCACTCCGGGAACTCGGCCCATGGAGAAACATGATTTAAAGACTCAACTTTGGTCAGTTTTTCTATAGTTGCCTTTATCTGCCATGTTCACCCACCCACCTTCCTTCCTTCTTTCCTTCCTTCCTTCCTTCCTTCCTTCCTTCCTTCCTTCCTTCCTTCCTTGGGAAGACCCTCTCTCCTAGAAGAATGAAATATTTGGAGAAATATTTTAAAAAAAAGGCAGAATATTATATTTCCCTAAAGGGGAAACATTTTTTAAAGACAGAAAGCAGCTCCCTGCCCACAACAGATATTTGGTGCCCATTTAAGAAAGACTGGGCCATCCTATCTACAAGACAAAAGACCCCTCTAGGGGTGATGGGATTAGCCCTCACTCAAGATCCAAATCAGGACAAAGCCATTAAGACACAACAGGAATTGTCCAACACCCTTACACAGCACAAGCTCCATTGCATCATTTCAGTTGCACCACACCCTCCAAACTTCAACCAAACCTACAGAGCCAGCCACGATCCCTACAACAGCCAATAGAATACATGTTCTTGCACAGGAACAGGAAGTTCAAGTGCAAAGCCCAAACAAAAGTATAAATACCCCACTTCTCAATTCCATGTGGTCAGCTGCACCAGAGAACCATATGCTTCATGGTTCTACTTCATCATTAAACAATCCTTCCAATCAGCCTCCATGTTTCCAGTGTCTTTCTCCACCTTGGAACTGAACCAGATAGCTATTCCTTCCTTCCTTCCTTCCTTCCTTCCTTCCTTCCTTCCTTCCTTCCTTCCTTCCTTCCTTCCTTCCTTCCTTCCTTCCTTCCTCCCCCCTCCCTCCCTCCCTTTCTCTCTTCCATCTCACTGTTAAAGCGACTTGAATCTTCATTGCTAAAAAAAGTTTTCTTTGGCAGTGGGTAAAAAGTTTAAAAGTTTGGTTTGGAGGTGTCATTGGATATCATGTTTGTTTTCATCTTGTGGCTTGAGAGTTTGGCTTCCATCAAGAAGCATTATTGTCAGGATGAACTCAGGCAGTCTGTTGGCCTTCATCCAGACCTCCTGCCGGTTCCCTGTAGACTGTCATAGAAAATAAAAATGGGGGGTTAGCTGGCTACAGCAGTGTTTCTCTATCTCAGCAACTTTAAGTTGTGTGGACTTCAACTCCCAGAATTCCAGCATTGCTGGCTGGGGAATTCTGGAAGTTGGAGTCCACACAGCTTAAAATCGCTGAGGTTGAGAAACACTAAGCAAAAGTGAGGTCAAAGGAAGAAAATATATATATATATATATATAAGAAAAATAAGATATAAGATATTTTTTATATAAGATATATTTTATATAAGAATAAATTTTGGATATGTAGTGATATTGTGAAGAGAGGAGAGGGCACTAGGGATGCAAACTGGCCGGTGTACTGTCTGTACTTGATTGAATGAATGATGTTTATATGTTTTATTTTTATTTTTATTTTTGTTTTAAAATAAAAAATGATTTGGCCAAAAAAAAAAAAATTAAAGGAAAAAAAAAAAGAAAGAAAAAAATTCCTGAGGCGTCAGAGAACTGCAGGATTTTGATCATTGTGTGTGCAAAATGGGAAAAAAAGAGACAAATTTTATTTGAGGAAAGCGTTAAAAAAGAGGGAGCTCGTTTGAAAAAAAACCACAGCAGAATGTAGGCTAATTCTGCCCACAGCCTGGAGTTCAATCCTGATAGGTCTCAAGGTTGACTCAGCTTTCCACTCTTCTGAGATCAGTTATATGAGGACCCAGATTGTTGGGGGCAATATTCTGACATTATAAAGCACCCATAGAGTGGTGTAAAACACTATGGGGCGGTATATTAATCGAACTGCTATTGCTGTTGCTATTTATATTTTATCAATTTATTGAATTTAACTTTGGCTGGTCAAGATTACCTTCTGTCATTTAAGATGAAGGCAGTGGGAGACACAAAAAGCATACACAGCTTACCTCAAAAGCTGAAAAGCCAAATGCATTGTGCTTTTGATTACTCACTCATTCTTTGACTTTCTAAGTCCATATTATTATTGATTTCTTTCTGTCTCTTATTTATATTTTATTGACTTATTGGATTTTACTTCTGCTTGTAAAGGTTAATGGGCCATAACATTACGACTCTAAAAGCATTTCTCTCATGCATAGCTGGACTGGTAGAAAGCAAGTCCTCTTTCCAAACCCATTTTTAAGTCTTTCTCATTTGAATAAGTTTGGCCAGCATTTGCCAGACAAAAATTAACCTGAAAGCTGAACAGCACAATCAATTAGATGAAATAAAACAATGGGAAATAGATGAACAAACCCCCAAAAGTCAATATACAACCATATGGCAGAATGTAGTTAATATTTATGCATTAAATCACCTACTCCATTCAGCCTCATGATGGCTTACAAAAGAAAATATCAATGGCATTACATCCCCATTTTTTAAAATTTCCATGTTTTATTTTCTTTATGAAGTCATTTTTTTCCCCTGTTAGAAGAGAATATTTGCATCTTAGGTTTGAACTGTGGAGTTGCTAGTGCTCTCTGAGCCTGGTTGATTTCTTGCAGACATTTTATTATCAAACTATGTAACATTACCAGACTGATGTCAATGTAATGAAGCGGGCTCTGATAGATGACCACTGGATAACTTTCTATTCACTCTATTCTAAAAAGCAATGCATCCGGTTGGAAAAAGTACAAACTCAGCCAAAATCCTTTTGGTTCCTCTAGGAGGCCTCTAAGTTGTCAGAAGAAAGGAACATTCTAATGACATACAGCTTAAGGGTTGGTTAGGTCAAGGGGATCCACATGAGTTAAAAGTTGTCTATGTCAGAAGATGATTTGAATCTATGCTTCAGTAATCTACAAAAAGAATTATAACTGTTTTGCAAAAAAACTCTGTAATTAGGAAATGTCAATTAAAAATGATAAATGTATATGACCATATGAATTGCTGAGTTAACAGAATCCTTTGTCTAGAAGGGTATAAAACCATTGTACCTAATTTCTGTCTTTGTTCAACGCTTCATGTACAGAGCATTGAACCTATTGCGCAATATATAAATTTGTCTCTGATTAACCCAAAAGTTGTATTTGTCTTATTAAATCCACAACAATGTTGTTACTTAGTTTGGTAATGAAACATCTGTAAGAAAACAACCAAGCTTAGAGAGTACCAAGGACTCACACTTTTCTTTAATTTTAGCTAACAAGGTGTTGATATTTGCAGATCTCAAACAGTCTTTCATGTTAAACTTTGATTGCTATTTCCCTTTCTTTAATTATGCCATTCTTTTTACTATGTGGGTTAAACACTTATGGGGGCAATCTTTTTCTACATCTTTATCCCATTCTTTCTGTTCTGTTCCTCCATATTCAGTTCTTACTGAAATAGCATCACATCAATTATTCCTAAAGAGACTAATTAGATTTTCTGGCACATCAACTAGCCTCAATATAGTCTATTTCCTGCCATGATCTACAGCAGTGTTTTTCAACCTCAACAGTTTTAAGATAGGTGGACTTCAACTCCCAGAATTCCACAGCAAGCAATTGTTTTCCTAAGGGGACACGGTGGCTCCGTGGCTAAGACAATGAGTTTGTCGATCAGAAAGGTCGGCAATTCAGCGGTTCGAATCCCTAGTGCTGTGTAATGGAGTGAGCTTCCGTGACTTGTCCAAGCTTCTGCCAACCTGGCAGTTCGAAAGCACGTAAAAATGCAAGTAGAAAAATAGGGACCACTTTGGTGGGAAGGTAACAGCGCTCTGTGTGCCTTCGGCGTTGAGTTATGCCGGCCACATGACCATGGAGACGTCTTTGGACAGTGCTGGCTCTTCGACTTTGAAGCAAAGATGAGCCAGAAATGACTAGCATGTATGTGTGTGGGAACCTTTACCTTTACCTTATCCCCACTTGACAGTCTTTTTCTGGGCTAGAGAACTGAGTTGGTTCCTGAACTCTTTTCTTGACGTGCATTTTAATCATTTGCATCATTCTCATCAGATGATCATCTTCTTTTAATGATCCCATAATCCCTTGCCGGGTGGAGTTTGGGCAACTGAATGGAGCTAGCAGAATGTTTACTGGCCAGATGCCCTTCCTGTCACCAATGCGGAGTTTTGTTCAGCAGATATATTCTCACTGTGCCCAGAGAGAGAAATATCTGCCTCTACCTATGATCGAACTCAAAGCCTCCTGATTGTGAGGCAAAAGCCCCACCTCTAGGCCACTGCACCACTCCTATCATTCTCGTCAGATGACTTCTTGACTTCAGTTTCCTTCACCCAAGATCGTCAAGGCATGTGATCCTGTCCACCATTAAAACCATCTTTCCAAACAGTCTCCATGTTTCCAGTGTCTTTCTTCCCACATGGAACTGAACCCAGATGGACATTTCTTCCAACCCAACCAAGCTCAGAGAGCACCAAGGACCCCTCCTTTCAACCTTGAGCTATAAATATTCTTCTATATCTAACTTTCTTACCACCGACAATCCTTTTTTAAAAGAACATTCCATTTCTATCATACATACTTGATAAATACTATCTACTGGTAAGTTAAGTGGCTGCACCCATTATATCTAAGTGCTGTAATTATGTTTTGTTTCTGCAGGATTTTTTTTAAAAAAAAAAAAAACCCTGAGCCATTATGTATAATTATGGAGAGATGTGTATGTGACTAAGACAGGGCAGCTTGTCCTTTTGAACTCAAAAATACTCTCTCCCAACTCTTCAGACCTAACTATTGACTCGGTATGTGACAAGGCTCCTGGCAATCAGAGGGTACATTCCCTTCATTATTTCACTCAGTTCTTCTGCTAGACATTCAATAAATGGCTTTAATTAAAAGTCTAGGGCATCACCAGGACGTGACCCCAAATCAAACTGACATTTCAATTCAAAATCAGGGGAAAAAAAACCCTTATTGTTCATTGGGCAGCCCACCTTCGTCCTTGTCAGAAGGGAGGCGAAATTTTAGTTAATTACTGAGGCTGTTTTGTTGTGAATGTCAGTGTGTGGCAAGCGATTTGATTTAGGGCCATTTGGCCGAGGTGAGGCGGGACGTCGCCATAGCTGTGGGTCTGGTGCTGTGAAAAACACACAGAAGGATTTCTTGATGGCTTCTGGACAGGCAGGAATAAAGCTCATCATAGTTAAGCTATAGGGATGCGGTGGCTCAGCGGCTAAGACGCTGAGCTTGTCGATCGAAAGGTCGGCAGTTCAGCGGTTCGAATCCCTAGTGCCATATGATGGGGTGAGCTCCCGTGACTTGTCCCAGCTTCTGTCAACCTAGCAGTTCGAAAGCACGTAAAAAATGCAAGTAGAAAAACAGGGACCACCTTTGGTGGGAAGGTGTTGTGGCTCTGACCCCTGAACCCATTTTATCAGAGGAAGAAGGCTCCGAACATGAAGGAGAGGAGCCGGCCAGGCCTCCCTCTCCAGGCCCCTCATCTCTGGCAATGCCTCAGGTGTCTGCCGAGGGAGAGGAGATTGACAAGGAGCCAGGTGTCTCCAATGACAGCGATGTGGGTGATAAGTCGTTCCTGGATCCACGCCAATGAAGGCGAGATAAACGTTTGCAGCAGATGAGGAGGCGTGCCAGGGATTAAGCTGAGTCACTGGACCACACCCCACAGGCTATATAAGAGAGTGTGGTGGCCATTTAGACTCTGTGACGGACAAAGTTAACTTCTGGCTAGTCACTTTGTACAACGCCTGAATCTGCTGAAGGTTTCTGTTTGAGCTGGACTGTTTTTGAAAACTGTGTGTATTTGTCAGTGTTTATCTGGTGGAGGAAAACTCCCTCTTCTTGAAGTAAAGCACTTGGTAGACGGTTATCGTATTGCTGCCAAGTTCCTGATAACGAACCTAGTATGTGCCAAGTAATTCTTTAACCCCCGGCTGGCTGTTTGTGTGTGTGTGGGGACAGGGACAGAACAGAAGGTAACAGCGTTCCGTGCGCCTTCGGCGTTGAGTCATGCCGGCCACATGACCACGGAGACGTCTTTGGACAGCGCTGGCTCTTTGGCTTTGAAACGGAGATAAGCACCGCCCCCTAGAGTCGGGAATGACTAGCACATATGTGTGAGGGGAACCTTTACCTTTACCTTAGTTAAGCTAGCAAAAGACAGGCCAGGTTTTTAATAACTTTCTTAAGATCATCAGAATGGAAGACATTCAGATCTTGGGGTGGGGGGATACTGTTCCAGAGAGCAGGTGTCATAATGTAGAAGGCATGCTCAACAAATTTAGGTTCCTTTATTTTGCCTTTACATCACCTGCCTGTAGGTAAAGGAGGAATTTGATTGGTCTTTACTTGTATGCTGCGTTAGGAAAGCTTTGGCGTTCCTGGGCATAGTGAGAAAGGGCAGGGGGGATCCGGACTAGGTTATCTGGAATGTCATAACAGAATAACTGAATGACAGAGATGGAAGGGACCTTGGAGCAGTGGTGGAATTTGAAAAAAATCAATTTTTTTTACTACCGGTTCTGTGGACGTGGCTTGGTGGGCATGGTGTGGCTTGGTGGCTTGGTGGGAGTGGCAGGGGAAGGATACTGCAAAATCTCCATTCCCTCCCCACTCCAGGGGAAGGATACTGCAAAATCTCCATTCCCTCCCCACTCCAGGGGAAGGATACTACAAAATCTCCATCCCACCCACTCTGGGGCCAGCCAGAGGTTGTATTTGCTGGTTCTCCAAACTACTCAAAATTTCCACTACTGGTTCTCCAGAACCTGTCAGAACCTGCTAAATTTCACCCCTGCCTTGGAGGTCTTCTCCAACTTCTGCTCAGCCAGAAAGCCCTATACTATTTCAGACAAATGTTGTCCAATCTCTTCTTAAACACTTCCAGTGTTGGAGCATTTACCACTTCTGGAGGCAAGTTGTTCCACTGCTTAGTTATTCTGTCATCAAGAACTTAGGCATTTTCAAAACGAAAATAAAAAAATTGGCGAAAAGGGCCAGATTTATATTTAAATAGACACCCAAAACAGACACATTGATGCTTTATTCCCCAAATTAGTTTCCTTTTAATTTTGGACACAGGCCAATAATTGCCAAATTCCAAGAATTTCTTTCACAATATACCAAGAGTTGGCTTGCTTCCAGAGTTCAGCTGAGAAAAATCACTTCAAACTCCTTTTGTTCTCCAATAAATTCTGAATCATTCCCCAGAAGCTTACAAGATATACTTGACTATATTTGTGATTTGTACTCTTATGATCAAGAACTGCTGTGATTTTTACATTAGAGGGAGATTGAAAATCATGAGTTTATCAATGAGGGCATTATTTCGAAAAAAAAAGTACAATCATTCTTCTTTTGAAATAGTAGATTGCCAAACCAATTGTCCTTCTTCAGAAACAATTCTGGATTTTAAATTCTGCAATTCTGCATTCACAACTTCTGGAGGCAAGTTGTTCCATAGATTGTTATGTCAGGAAATTTCTCCTTAGTTCTAGGCTGCTTCTCTCCTTGATTAGTTTCCATCCATTGTTTCTTGTCCCGCCTATTGAGCCAGGTACCACCTATATATGTGCCATGGATGCTCTCTTGGAGTGTGTCCAGAGAGCTCAACCAATTTTGGAATCAGTGCAAAGATATTTGTACATCCCAAACCCCAATGGGAGATCAATAGGAGAACTTCTGGATGGAGGTTCTTCTACGAAACTCCCATAGGCTTCATATCCTTGCTAACTGTGTGTGCAAAGTTCACCAACCTAATCACAGTGTGTGGTGGCACCCAGATTACCTAGGGTGATACCAGTGGTGAAATCCAATTTTTTTTACTACTGGTTCTGTAGGCGTGGTTTGGTGGGTGTGATATGGCTTAGTGTTGTGGTCCGCCAGCAGCCTGCGGAGCTGGCAGCGGAGTCAGACAGCGATGAGGCTGGGGAAGAACATGGGTCAGTCCTGGAGGCTGGGAAGGCCCGAATGAGGGCTCTGCATCAGAGGCAGAGATGGGGCCAGGGCCATCGGGAAGTTGAGTGTGGACTCCAGAGCCTCCAGAGGCTGATAGGAGTGAGGCAGAGGAACAGGAGGAGCCTGTTCCTAATGCACGCATGAGAAGAGCTGCCAGAAGGCAAGAGCAGCTCAAGCAAAGAGGACAACTCGGGAGTAGGGCCAAGAGATGATTGTCCTCTCCCATAAGGCTTAAAACAGACCAGCAACGGCGTTTGGGCTTTGCCAGAAAACAACATTGATAGCTTCGTCTTCTTCTTCCTCTACGTCTTGTATTTATTTTTGTATCTGCGACTTCTGAACATTTGCCAAGAAAAGCCTTTGGCAGTTTGCCTAATTGGAACAAGGTTTGCGATAGGACTGAGGAATTTGTGTTGGGAGGAATTTGTTTTAATTTAGTTGAACGACGCTGGGAATGAAGTAATTCTCAGGTGTTCGAATAAAGTTTGTTTGTTTTTTCACTGACTGATTTTCCTACTACTTACTTGGGCCTGGGTCACAACACTTGGTGGGCATGGCTTGGTGGGCATGGCAAGGGAAAGATACTGCAAAATCTCCATTCCCACCCCACTCCAGGGGAAGGATACAGCAAAATCCCCATTCCCTCCCCACTCTGGGGCCAGCCAGGGGTGATATTTGCTGGTTCTCCAAACTGCTCAAAATTTCCACTACCGGTTCTCCAGAACCTGTCAGAACCTGCTGGATTTCACCCCTGTGTGACACCCTAAAAGAAAGCCAAGCACAGCTGTATCTAACTTTGTACCTGGATATGAAATTGTCAAGAAATGCCAGCGCTAGAGGCTAGGCTGGGCCGTCAAACAAAAATCCTAGCAGGTTGGAGAGGATCTTTACTTTTATGATCAAACTTAGTTTAAAAGCTGAAGTAGCTCACAGTGATTTCGAGAGACGCTGCTCAGCTTTAGAATAAATCCATATGCGCTTTTTCCCCTCCGTCTGTTCAATCGTGTCCGATTCAACGGAAGGCCAAAAAAAAAGTACTATGGATTTATTATATTGATTTATGAAAAGAAAAGCATTCCAAAGCTAGAGGCAGTGAACTGTAGCCACGGCTATATTTTTGGGCCATCTAATTGGAGAGCTGAAGATTTTAGATCAGAAGGTCAACTGTTTGCATGAGGTGCTATGCCCTGAGCTGTTAAAAGAAAGAAAGAAAGAAAGAAAGAAAGAAAGAAAGAAAGAAAGAAAGAAAGAAAGAAAGAAAGAAAGAAAGGAGAGAAGGGAGGAAGGAAGAAAGAAAGGAGAGAAGGGAGGAAGGAAGAAAGAAAGGAGAGAAGGGAGGAAGGAAGGAAGGAAAAGAAAGAAAGAAAGAAAGAAAGAAAGGAAGGAAGGAAGGAAGGAAGGAAGGAAGGAAGGAAGGAAGGAAGGAAGGAAGGAAGGAAGGAAGGAAGGAAAAAAGGAGGGAGGCAAACATAACAAGAACCACAATTTAGCTGGGGAAATAGTATTTGTGCTAGCTGCACTACCTAGCTGCTTGATCAAACCAATGCTTGCAATTAGACTTCTCCCATGCTTTCCTTCATGCTGAAGATCAGGCCTCCACGGCTCCTGCAATTGCTCCCTTTTCAGCATCATGTGGATCCACGTCACAACGCTCCAGGGGTGTGTGCTTAGGGTGCACCAGAAGCTTCCCGCCGCAGGGGTGTTGGATAACCGGACTGGGTTCATTGAGATTCTACTGCAGCTCAGCTGATTTGCAAACACTTTCCTTCTTTGCATTTCTGCAGTAGCCTTTCCTCTGCTTGCCAAGATCGGAGGGAAGCTTAGATCTTTATATATGGGGAAGGGTAAAATCGAACAGGTTTTCAGAGTTGTCCTGTTTCCAGAAGCACTTTTGGCAAGGTGCAAAGAATGTAGCCATCTCTTGCTCTTTCTCCAATAAACATAAACAGAGGGATAGAATCAAGATCACGTGAAGTGTTAATGCCACTTTATAATGCCTTGGTAAGGCCACACTTGGAATCCTGCATTCAGTTTTGGTCGCCATGATGTAAAAAAAAGACATGGAGACTCTTGAAAGAGTGTAGAGAAGAGCAACAAAGATGATGATTCTTGATGCATTTATTTTGTTTCTTTTATGTACATTGAGAGCACATGCACCAAAAACAAATTCCTTGTATGTCCAATCACACTTGGCCAATAAAGAATTCTATTCTATTCTATTCTATTCTATTCTATTCTATTCTATTCTATTCTATTCTATTCTATTCTATTCTATTCTATTCCATTCCATTCCATTCCATTCCATTCCATTCCATTCCATTCCTTATTCTACTCTACTCTACTCTACTCTACTCTACTCTACTCTACTCTACTCTACTCTACTCTACTCTACTCTACTTTACTCAACTCTACTCTATTTTCTATTCTATTCTATTCTATTCTATTCTATTCTATTCTATTCTATTCTATTCTATTCTATTCTATTCTATTCTATTCTATTCTATTCCATTCCATTCCATTCCATTCCTTATTCTACTCTACTCTACTCTACTCTACTCTACTCTACTCTACTCTACTCTACTCTACTTTACTCTACTCTACTCTATTTTCTATTCTATTCTATTCTATTCTATTCTATTCTATTCTATTCTATTCTATTCTATTCTATTCTATTCTAGGACTGGAGGCTAAAACATATAAAGAATGATTGCTGGAATTGGGTATGTCTAGTTTGATGGAAAAAAGGACTAGGGGTGACATGATAGCAGTCTTCCAATATCTCAGGGGCTGCCACAAAGAAGTCAAGCTATTCTCCAAAGCACCTGAGGGCAGGACAAGAAGCAATGGGTGGAAACTAATCAAGGAGAGAAGCAACTTAGAAACTAAGGAGAAATTTACTGACAGTTAGAATAATTTATCAGTGGAACAACTTGCCTCCAGAAGTTGTGAATGCTCCAACACTGGAAGTTTTTAAAAAGAGATTGGACAAACATTTGTCTGAAATGGTAGGGTTTTCTACCATTTCTACCTAAGCAGGGGGTTGGACTAGAAGACCTCCAAGGTCCCTTCCAATTCTATTCTATTCTATTCTATTCTATTCTATTCTATTCTATTCTATTCTATTCTATTCTATCCCATCCCATCCCATCCCATCCCATCCCATCCCATCCCATCCCATCCCATCCCATCCCAATCCATTCCAATAGATTTCCCTTTGTATGCCACTATTATTATTGAGAGGCACTGATGATGCTATCCAGTTTAGCTCACAAAACATCTGCAAGAAAATAACGAGGCTCAGAGAGCACCATATTTCAACTGAATTTTCAAATATTCTCCTTTATTAATATTATTGTTCTATGCTAAAATATCCATGCAGAATTCATTTGGGGGTTGTATGTCTTTTTCAAAATAAATCTATTGTAGGGATGAAGACAACACAAGCAGCGAAAGGGCTGCAGTTGTAACTTAAACTTGCAAAGATAAGCTCATATTTCTGTGTGCAGTAATGTGTTTATCAGAATGTTTTGATTTGATTCCAGAAAGTTTGGGCAAGGGACAATACTCCAATCATCTCCAATGGTAGCAGAAGAAACTTCATTGCTTTATTTATTCACTGTGGCATTTCTACACTGCCTCCACTTTGCAGTTCTCAAGGTGGTTTGCATAATTATAAAGTGAGGTCAAATACAATAAAAATATAAGATAGGCTACCTCCTATCTTCCTTGTGGCTGCTTCCTTTCTACAGGTGGAATCAACCTCAGTGTGTTCTCTAACACTTCCAAGACCAATGTCTTCTTCAGAGTTGATCAGTTACTCTATCCCTCTATCCCTCATCCCTCACCCATCCAGCCTTCCATTCATTTATCTCTCCTTCAATCCATCCCCTTCCCTCCATCCATCCCTTCATCGATCCATCATCTATTCATCCATCCAAGTGGTGAAATTCAATTTTTTTTACTACCGGTTCTGTGGACATGGCTTGGTGGGCATGGTGTGGCTTGGTGGGCGTGGCAGGGGAAGGATACTGCAAAATCCCCATTCCCTCCCCACTCCTGGGGGAAGGATACTGCAAAATCTCCTTTCCCATCCCACTCCAGGGGAAGGATACTGCAAAATCTCCTTTCCCACCCCACTCCAGGGGAAGGATACTGCAAAATCCCCATTCCCACTTCACTCCTGGGGAAGGATACTGCAAAATCTCCATTCCCACCTCACTCCTGGGGAAGGATGCTGCAAAATCCCCATTCCCTCTCCACTCCTGGGGAAAGGATATTGCAAAATCTCCATTCCCACCCCACTCCAGGGGAAGGATACTGCAAAATCCCATTCCCACCTCACTCCTGGGGAAGGATACTGCAAAATCCCCATTCCCTCCCCACTCCTGGGGGAAGAATATTGCAAAATCTCCATTCCTACCCCACTCTGGGGCCAGCCAGAGGTGGTATTTGCCGGTTCTCTGAACTATTCAAAGTTTCCGCTACCGGTTCTGCAGAACCTGTCAGAACCTGCTGGATTTCACCCCTGATCCATCCCCATCTCTCCCTCCATCCTGCCATCCAGTTAGACACCCATCCTGTGGGCTAAAGAAGTGAGCTACCATTTTCAATCTCCTCCAGTATCTGGGAACCAATCTTCTACATTTATCTTCTTTAGAGATCAAATACAACCTTAAACGAGAGCGATCAGAAATGAACGGGCAGTGTTAATGGGATGTGGACATACTGGCAGGACAGTTGATTCCTTTTGTCTTGATTTGATTGATTTTCAGGGCTTTGAATGCCAAGGCTGGGCGAAATAAGTTCACCTTGTTGAGTCATTGAGTCTTCTGGCATTAGGAAAGACTCTTCAGCATTAGAAGGGATGGAACGGGATGGCGTGGTATTTGTGAAGTGGAAAAATGATTGTGTCCTTTGGGGGTATGACTTAGGATGATGGCAAAAGCTTGCTTTTGCAAGGATTGAATTCTGACTTGGATGCTGAAATTTCTTAACAACAGTGCTTAGAGACAAAATGGCTCATTGGCTGTTTTGCAGTTCTCCTTATGATTCACTAAACTTTCTTTTTCTTCAGTGGGTGGCAATAATAGGATCTAGACTGGGCTCATTTGATCATTCTTTCTGAAAAGTCAGTTGTTTCAAATATTTGGTAGCATTCTTGGAAATTTAAAATGGAAGACACTTAAGGAAAATGTAAAACTTGGCTGTAGATGCCTATGGAAGTTCTACTGATGACCTGAAAGAGAAGGTCACAAATACAAGAAAGGTACTACAGAGATAATCTCTTCAAACACAGAACTTTCTTTTTTTGTTGTTCAGGGCACAGTTTCTCAACCCTGGATAATTTTAAGCTGGGTGGACTACAACTCCCAGAATTCCCCAGCAAACATGCTGGCTGGGGGATTCTGGGAGTTGAAATCCACCCAGTTTAAAATTGTCAAGAAACATTGGTTCAGGATGTTAGTTAAAATTGTGTGGTTAGGTTCTCCTAATTGTGACATGGTAGAACCTGGCATCTTTGTTGTTGTGTTGTGTCCGTCTTGGGATTCTTCAGTGTCTCTCTGGACATTTAGTAAAACTTTACAGAATAGCTGCTGACAATTTTGATTGTGGGATTGTGTTTTTAAAAACATGGTTTTGGAAAATAAAACCAACAACATGCTGGAACCCTATTAAAAGCTCATTGCTATATTTCCAAATAAGAAACGGCTCCAGATTTGCATCAGACAGTCACATTTTTGTGTTACAGAGCTATTATGCAGACTCCCACTTAGTTGTAACCATCTGTGAAAAAGCTAGAAAGAGGGTGGGAAAAAAATTAAAGCAACCACAATATTCAGTCTGAAAATTGCAGTGAGAACCCTTGCTGAAAATGGAGATGTATGTTTGTATTAACAAGCCATTTTAAACAATCACATTATTACATTTTCAACCCCTGCCTTAGGCCAGGAGTTTAATAATTATAGGCTAAGGTCAGGGATGGGATTCTACTGGTTCGGACCAGTTCGGAGCTCCAATGATCAGCTGGGAGAGAATCGGTTTGCTCCGACAATCAGCTGGGAGAGAACTGGTAGCTCCGATGATCAGCTGGGAGAGAACCGGTTTGCTGCAACGATCAGCTGGGTCCACCCACCTGCCCCTGTGCTTTACTTACTGATATCTTTGCAGCTGATTAGCAAGGTAGAGCGGATTGCCATGACTCAGCTGTTTTAATTCCCTAGCATTAATGCAGAAGGTGATTTTTCATTCAATTGCGCACACGCACATACCATGTGTCTGGTGTGGGCGCGCGCAAAGTGCATGATCACCAAACCCGTTGTTAAACCAGGAGGATCCCACCACTGGCTAAGCTACTTGGGATTTATCTTAAAATCACCTAATTTGCAACGTGAAATGTTTGCTTTGAATTATCACCATCTGCCTTGCTGTCCCTCGGAATTGGTGGAACCATAGATTGTATGAGTCTATACTCATCTGATTTAGTGCACTTTAAACCATATGTGATTGTATTGCAATAAATGCTTTCATCTTAAGAAGTTACAGGATACTTTATTTTTATGAATTGTACTTTTTTTTATGGTTTGGCTATGTTTGAGTTCTTTTTATAGTCATTGGAAAACTTGGACCAACTTATCCCTTGCTTTCTGTACATACCCCTTACAACAGGGTTACCTTTGGACCCCTAAAGGGGTCTCCCCATCTCACTGCATTGGTGACACCAGTTAGTGAAATCCTGAGCAGCAACATCTTGCTTCTTAATTGTTCATTTAACATAAGATGATCTAAACTTTTAAAGAATACTGGCAGTTTTCCTAAGTACTTAGGACAAAAATAATGGTAGGTGGGGAAGATGGATTATTACATCCTCAGGATCAAGTTCTCACTCATCCATTTTTACTTGTGTGGGAAGCCCCCCTCCCCAATTCAGAAGAATGAAATATTTTGAGAAATATTAAAAAAGGCAGGATAAAATAATTTCCCTAAAGGAGAAATGGGAAAAAAGCTTATGAGAGGCAGAAACTAGCCCCAGACTCCCTGCCCCCAAGCAGAAACTGAGGAGGCCAGCTTTTAGAAATGCAGATCTTAACAGACAGATTAACGGAGTTGGAAGGGACCTTATAGGTCATCTAGTCCAACCCCCCACTCAAGCAGGAGACCCTATACCATTTCTGACAAATGGCCGTCCAATCTTTTCTTGAAAGTCTCAAGTGATGAAACTCCCATAACATCCGAAGGCAAGCTGTTCCATGGGTTGATTGTTCTCACTGTCAGAAAGTTCCTCCTCATTTCTAGGTTGAATCTCTCCTTGGTCAGTTTCCATCCATTATTCCTTGTCTGCCCTTCAGGTGCCTTGGAAAACAGCTTGACCCCCTCCTCTCTGTGGCAGCCCCTCAAGTATTGGAACACTGCTATCATGTCTCCCCTGGTCCTTCTCTTCACTAGACCAGCCATGCAGATTTGGTAATCCACTCAAGACAGGATATTTCAAAACTCCTTGGCAAAATGGTAGGATTAGAAAGCAGCCTTTCCCCCCAAGATCCAACACAGGATGAAAGCTATTAGTCACAACAGGGAACTGCCCAATATCCTTTCAAACAACAGTGTTCATTGAACCACCCTCAGAACAGCTCAACATTCAAAGTCACAGAAGATCCATCCACTCATTCAACCATTTGGTCAGCAGCACCAGAACCACAAACCCTGGTGGTTTTGCTTCATCATTAAACTTTTGTTGTGGCCCGTCAGTGCGAATTGGCCTGTGCGAATTGTAGCTGATTCTGACAGCGAGGAGGCTGGTGTGGTGCTGCACCAGCAGCCTGTGCAGCTGGCATTCGAGCCAGACAGTGTGGAGGCTGAAGAAGATGTGGTGCCAGAGGCAGGGATTCAGCCAGGGCCTTCAGAACCTCCAGATGTTATAGAAATTAAGACTCACAAGATTTCCATGGGTGATCAGAGAGGTTTATTGTGCAAAGTTCAGTGCAAAACAAGAAGCAAAGACTGAACGAAAAAAATATTCTAATGCAGTTACATTTATACATACTTTTGACATCTTAGGATTGGTTACATTTCTGACAGCCCATAGCGGCAATTCCCCCCCCCCCTTTGCTGCTATACCCTACAAGCTTACTAATGTATTTCCCCTCTTAAGTGGGTCACAGGTGTTCTTGCAAACCTATCTAAGTTTCCTGTCGTTATATCTGTGGTTACCTTTGCTTGGCTAGGTATGATATTTTGCTCGTGATGGTGTTTCCTGAACTTTCCAGCTGAGGAGGATTTCATTAACTCTGTGGTTCCACTTTTTGAACCTAATGCCAAAGAAAGGGGGCCCTCCAGAGATCCTCTAGACTGACCCAAGTATTATATCACTTTTATATCTAATTTCGTTATTCTATATTATTCCATTAGGTTTTGGTCTTCCATATTACAGAAGCTCCTTTAAGTGAAGAGGACGAAGAGGAGGAGCCTCTTCTCGATGCACGGGTGCGCAGAGCTGCCAAAAGGCAGGAGTGGCTCCTCAGGAGGAGGTCTCCTCAAGAGTAAGGCTTGGGGCTAATTGGCCACTCCCTTAGCCTATTTAAGGAGGAAGGCCGACTGAAGCAAGTTGTAGGGAACAACTTCAGTTCACTCTACTTCGCGTCTGGATTCTCTGCAAAATTGATCCTGGGCTTTCTGCCAACCTTAGTAAGATTATGATTACTTTATCTTTGGTTTCTTGTAGGCTGTTAAGAAAGTTTATTAACAGCCTTTTTTTTTTTTTTTTTTGAAAAAGACTGAGTTATTTTAGTAAATTAAGTTTTGTACAAACTGTGTATGTGTTGTATTCTTTGGTGTCCATAGCTGGGCCAGAACAACTTTCTTTCCAATCAGCCTCCATGTTGTTTCCAGCGTCTTTCTCCCAGCTTGGAACTGAACCAAGATTTTCCTTCGAACACTTGGTAACACCCCACTCCACTGATGTTATGCTGTTCCCCTTATATAGCAGGAGAAATGAAAACTCTTAGAGCTTAGAGTGGGATTGTTGGGAGAAATGTCCTTCTGGGTTCAGTTCCAAGTGGGAAGAAAGACACTGGAAACACGGTGGCTGCTTTAAAAGATGGTTTCAATGGTGGACAGGATCACATGCCTTGAAGATCTTGGGTGAAGCGAAAAAAAGGGAAGAGATGCTGAGAGTGCCTGAGTTTTATACCCTCTCTGGGCTTTTGAATTTGAGCTTGTATTCTGATTGGTTGTCAGACTCCCATGGGGCTATGCAGGGGTAACTTTGTAGGTTGTGTTTTTGAATCCCAAGCTTGGTTGAGCCTTGCTGGGTGATGATGTAATGAAAGGGCTTTGGGATTCTTATTACGGCTTTGCCTGAAGAAGGTAGATCTTTGTTATGTACAATAGACTGGCCCAGGCCTTAATGGCCCATTGACAAATGGGGGGTGGGGGGGGCTGACTTTCTGCCTCCCTTTTAGGGGAAATATTCTGCCCTTTTAATACTTCCTAAAAATATTTCTCATTTTCCTAGAAGAGGGGTGGGTGCTCTAACTTCCTACAAGTTAAAGCAGATAAGATGCTGAATAAGGTTAAGTTACTGGTTAAAGTTAAGATTAAGATGCTGGTATAGAAGCCAGGAGACTGTGAGTTCTAATCCTGCTTTAGGAATGAAAACCAGCTGGGTGACTTTGAGACAATCACCAAGAAACTGTGAGTTCTAGTCCTACTTTAGGCATGAAAGCCAGCTGGGTGACTTTGGGCCAGTCCCTCTCACTCAGCCAAACCCACCTTACAGGATTGTTGTTGTGGGGATAGGAAGGAATATTAGGTATTGTTCTGCCTTGAGTTACTTATAAAATAATAAAGGCAGGATAAATATCAAATAAGCAAAGTAAGTGAGGTCTCTGCACTGTGTTATTAAAAGGGGTGATCCATCAAAAACATCTGACTACTTCTTAGCATTTTTTTTGAGATGGAGCTAAAATATTCCTTCGCCTTCTGAAAATTCCTAACAGTTAATAAAATTAAATAAACACAAGCATCCATGGTAGATATATTTATGAAGCACCCACAACTTTTTCTTTTTTTAAAAAAAAAAATGAAAATATATGAATTCAACCCAGTTGATACTTCCCCCCCCCCTTTGTCATTCCACAAATTGATTATACTTTGTAATGGGATGTGTGAGCCTGCCTCTGACAGCTTATCCTATTATTATCTGGAGTAAGATTTGTTCAAGAAAGAAAGTTGGCATAGCATCCATCCTATTTCCATAGTTGGTCTTGGTTATAATGAGCCCTGCAAAGCCAGTTCCACAGAGACAGGTTGAAGAAAAGGGTGGTAAGAGTGTCAGCGCCTTCTCACTTAAACACTGAAAACGTTCACCCAAAAAAAATCTTCCAATGTTTTTTTTTTAATTGATTCAATGTGACATTTTGAAGAGAAGTTTCTGGCAAATTTCTGTTCGGCGACATCTTTCAATAGTGACATGAAATGGCTCAAAAGCCTGCAAAATATATATATATATTCCTCTTCTTTACATCTTGGAAAAAGCTTCTGGAGTCTGTTCAATGATATTTTTAGGGAAATTCTAATGTTCTGCAGAAGATTCCTTAAGAAATAATCTTCCCAAGATCTCGGCATAGAAAATCCATTAATTGGATTTCCCAGTTTGTTTAGATATTTAAGTTTAGTAGTAGGGTTGTGCTGTGAGCCAGAACACACAGTTGTGGTTGATTGGTTGAAAGTCTATGGAGTTTCTCAAACATCCAGGTCATGGTTGTCCCAAAAGTTCAACAACTCTCTAAAAGAATGCAAATGACCAACTGTATGCAAGGAATATAAATCCTTCCATTCACCACCATTCATTCAGAGCTGAAGAAGCTTCTTAGATGAGAAGCGAAATCTCTTCAAAGAAAAAACAAGAAAGTCCAGTTGCCGCATGAATAAGCACCTTTGGGAGTTGATTGATTGGTGAGTGCTGGCTCCTGCGTGAGACAATCTGCACTGTAATTGGTTGCTATGGGCATAAGGGGGAGTTTCCTTGTTTTCCCGCCTTTTTCTTCTATGTGCTGCATGTGCTCCGTGATTTACCTCATGATGCTCCTGTTTGCCTGCCTATCTTGTTTTCTATGTATATAGAAGTAAAATATATTTATTTAAATAAAACTACAAGTTTGTGTCAGTGTCTCCGACTCCATCTGGACACCTGCTGCGCAATTCCCTGACACCTTTCCTCATGTTTGTGAATTAGTCCACTTCTATTTTATTTTGATATTTTAAAACAACAACAACAAAAACATGTTAAGATCCTGATATGCCTTTGTGCCTTTAGTGTGTAGCATTTCTTATGTTACACACACATGTTAAGCAAGTTGTTTTCTCCAGTTTAGTGTAGTTTTGTGCACTTTCCCCTTTATCCAGGGAAAAGGGAAAAAAGCAGGATCAGCATGCTGCATTTCAAAATGTTGAAAAGTGAGACTTTCCAAGGACGGTTGAGTCTGGAGTGCACATACTGTTTCAAACACATGAAAATTAGTTAACTTTCCCTTGAAATCTCAACCAAACTATTTTTTTTTTATATCTTCCATCTCTATTAGGGCGCCCAGCAAGAGGCAGTTTCACTGCCGAATCAATTATCTTCCAGGCAGGTCACATCCAAGATGAGCCTCCAACTCAGAATTAAATAGACCAGAGAAATAAACAAGTGCTTTCAAATAAAGAAAATTCCCCGGTGCTTGTGAATTTAAGTTCCAGCAATGCCCTAAATGTTGATGAAAAAGTTGGCATGTGCTATGTGCCTTATCACTGATCTTACAAGGCTGGCCCGGAATTCGTGCTATTTATATAAAATAGTAAAATACTTATTTAATCAGACGTAGCTTTGCTTTATTTTCCCGGAAAGCTGTTAGCTTTATGCCATTAATTCCATGAACTGAAAGAGGCTCCCTGCGAATTTGTACTGCTGAGCTGTTCCAAAACCTGATCCATTGTAGCATTTTTTTTCCTCCCAAATTAAAGGTAAAAGATTTCGGGGGAAATTGAAATAGCGGCACCCGAGCTGACGTGTGACTTTTCAGGGGACGCTGCGAGCCTCTGATAAAAATGGCCATCTCTTCTTTTCTGCTCATTAGAGCTGCTTTTAAACAGCACTTGCCATTTTTACTTTCTCTCTGCCAAATGATTTTCCAAAAGGGGGACGGATTTCTCTGCCTTTTTACAGGTGACCTTTGGGGGAAAAATGTCTTTTTAAAAGAAAGGCTCTTAGTAAGATTCAGGATGTGAGGCCAGGGAAGGAAGGGAAGGGGAGGGGAGGGGAGGGGAGGGGAGGAGGGAGGGAGGGAGGGAGGAAGAAAGGAAGGGAGGGGAAGGAGGGAGGAAGGAAGGAGAAGGGAGGGAAGGAAGGAGGGAGGGAGGGAGGGAGGGAGGGAGGGAGGGAGGAAGGAAGGAAGGAAGGAAAGGAGGGAAGGAAGGAAGGAAGGAAGGGGGAGGGTGGGGGATGGAAGGAAGGATGGAAGTGAAGAAGGAAGAAAGAAAGGAAAGAAGGAAAGAAGGAAGGAAGGAAAGAAAAAGTAAGAAAGAATGAATGAAAAAAGAAAAAAAGAAAGAAAGAAAGAAGAAACTGGGTAGAGAGGGAGGGAGGGAAGGAAGGAAGGAAGGAGGAAAGAAGGAAGGAAGAAAGAATGAAAGAAAGAAAGAAAGAAAGGGGAGGAAAAGGTGGAAAGAGAAAGAGGAAGAAAAGGAGAGAGAGAAGAAATGATATCCTATTATCATCCCATCGACTCATCTTCTTGAAATAGTTTTCTTGAAGATCTTAGTGTTTTGCTATTGGATTCTTATATAGGAACATCTATTTTTTTTTTAAAAAAAAAACAACCTCTCCTTCTCAAATATAGATGGACCAACATACTTGGATTAATTAGAGATGGTGCATAGTTTTCTAAAGAGACTTTGAAGAAGAGAACCCAAATAAGGAAAAGAAAAAAAAAATCCTGTATGCACCCTGTCTTTAAGCATCATGCCACCATTTCTTTCGATTTTCAATGCAGAGATCTACAGGAGACAGCATTGTGAATACAGTAGTTGACTTCCTACTGGCAAACATTATCACTAATCTTTCTTCCCGGCTGTCAACATTTTTTCCTCCCACGTGAAGTCACAGTGCGTGGCATTTTGGCATCATTTCATTGGGCTTTTCAAACAGAGAGACTGTTTTGTCCATCACTGTGAATCAAACACCATGAGGTGACATAGTTTATGTGTGAAACAGACATATTAGTTGGATGCCAATTTTTGTGTCTTCCCCCTGGTCAGTTGGGGAGAGTGCTTGTCATGCCCCTGTCGGAGTTTGACTCTGTGATGGAAGAGGAACAGCTGACAGAGAGCGAGAGAGTGGCTCCCTTGGCTGTGGAGGAAACTGGGGAAGGGCAAAGTCAGGCTGGGCAGAGCAGGGGAGAGTTAGAACAAGGGAGAGGGGGTTCTGATGAAGACCAAAGCCCACCTCCTCCTCATCCTAGGGCACGCAGGGAAGAACGAAGAAGAGAGCAACATGATTTGTGTGGCTTACGAGGGAGGAAAGGGCTCCGATAAAGGGTGAAATCTACTTACCTTCCCTACCAGTTCGGAAGTGCATGCACCCTGCGCATGGACTCTCTGCGCATGCACAGAGGGTAAAAAACAGGTTACTTCCTGGTTAAAAGCAGGAAGTAACGACAACCGGGTGGGTGGGCAGAGCCTCATGCTGCCGTCCCTACCGGTTCTCCAAACCACCTGCCGCCATCGCTACCAATTCGGCTGAACCGGGCCAAACCAGTAGCATTTCACCCCTGGCTCCGATCCCCTTCACAAGATACACCTGGAGCTGGAGTTTAAAAGGAGAGGCAAATGGGTAGGGCGGTTGTCGGGAACAAACTCCGAGTTCATCTGCTGTTTATCTGAGTTCCTGGCATCCTCCCAATTGGTTTGATTTACTGCCATGCCACTTCACTTCTGGAACTCCTTATCTTGCTGCCCTGCCGGACTAATTACCTGATCTTGCCTTGTTCGATTTTTAGTTGGAAGTTTTCTGCTTACAATGTTGGGGACTGAAGTATTGTCAGCCAAAGACTGTTACAGGTTGGTGGAAGAGCTCTTTCCAGGCCAGAGAGTTGGTGATAATAAAGGGACTCATATCAGTTCTGTGGCTGTCTTGCCTTTGTGTCATGCCCTGGGTCATCACAGTGCTAGTTAGGTCAGAAAAATCAAGCTCAAAGAAAGTCTAGACTGGTATAGGATCTCCTGCCACAGGCAGGAGGTTGGACTAGAAGATTACCTTAATTTGGAGGATCACTTAACAGAATAACAGACTTGGAAGGGACCTTGGAGGTCTTCCAGTCCAACCCCTTCCTCAAGCAGGAGACCCTATACCCGTAATGCCATAATGGTGGGCACGCGAGCTCAGCTCCGGCGTGCATGTACGAGTCAGCCAGCTGATTTTCGAGCTTTTCGAGCCTTCTGGGCCCACCGGAAATCAGGCAACAGGCTGTTTCCAGCCTCTGGAGGGCCTCCAAGGGGGTGGGGAAGGCTGTTTTTGCCCTCCCCAGGCTCCTAGAAAGCCTCTGGAGCCTGGGGAGTGCAAAAAACGGGCCTACCGTGCCCACCATGCTATCACGTGCCAAAAGCAGGGGAAACATGGGGGTGTCATGTGTGCATGGGCAAGGGGGCAGGGTGCAAAGAATTATGGATGTGGACATGCACGCGACACCCCCCCCACGCAACCCCCACTTTTGGCACGCGATGGCAAAAAGGTTAGCCATCACTGCACTATACCATTTCAGGCAAATTGTTGTCAAATCTCTTTTTAAAAATCTCCAGTGATGGAGCACCCACAACTTCTGAAGGCAAGTGGCTCCACTGGATAATTATTCTAATTGTTAGAAAATTTCTCCTTATTTCTAGATTGGTTTTGACCTTGATTACTTTACCTCCATTGCTTGTTGTTTTGCCTTCAGATGCTTTGGAGGATAGGTTGTCCCTCTTTTCTTTGTGGCGGCCCCTTAAGTATTAGAAGACTGCTGTCATGTCACCCTTGCTCTTATTTTTCATTAAATTAGACATACCAATTCCTGCAACCGTTCTTCATATGTTTTAGCCTCCAGTCCCCTAATGATCTTTGTTGCTCTTCTCTGCACTCTTTCTAGAGTCTCAACCTCTTTTTTATATTGTGGTGATCAAAATGCAATATTGCAATATTCCAAGTGTGGCATTACCAAGGCATTATAAAGTGGTACTAACACTTCATGTGATGTTATTCTAATCCTTCTATGACTGTATTGGCTTTTTTGGCAGCTGCAGCACATTGCTGGCATATATATAAGTGATGGCAACATTGTTAGCAGTTCTTACTGATGAAAAATATTACCCCAAGTATGTCCTCTAGCAGAATAAGAAGGAAGGATTTTGACGCTCCAAGATAGTAAAGTTATATGCGTTATATTTGTTTTCAATTTTCCCAAAATTTCACCCCTTAGGGTGGCACTCCAGGTGTGATTTTTACAAGAAGGCTCTCTTCATACGGTAGATCTTTGATGCCTTAATCAGTCAAATGTTGACAATAGTGGTGAACAACGAATAGAGCTCCAGGGGAAATGATGCTTTCATTCAAAGAAGAAAGATAGCATATTGAGGAATTATGGAGCCATCTTGCAAAAATGAGACTTGTTTTAAAAATGTCTCTATATTTTGACAGGAAAGTATGGGAACTTGGGCTTCTGATTTGTGTGTGTGCAGCAAATATATCACTTTGCATATTGCTGAGTATCATGTAAAATGTGAAATAATCAATATGGATATATTCTTCCCAGACCCCACAAATACTGTATATAATAATCTAATGATGCTGTCAACATCGTACTCTTTTCTTTCTTTTTCCCCAAATTTTGTTGTCACGGAAGAAATGCGGCAAGATACTCCTGGAGTGGGGGAGGGGAGGGTGTATTTATTTATTTGTGGAATTAATATAGCTGCCCATATTGCGATGCTGAGCAGCAAATAATATACTAGGACCACCACTATCGCCTCAAAAAATAGTTTAAAAAAGCAACCAAATGAAAAGGTGATGGGAATCCAAATCCCATCTTCAGGCAATGAGACAAAAATTTTCCTGCACAAAAGAACTGTTTGTTTTTAGAATCGACAGAGGATGACCTTAGTCATCTATTCAAAAAGGAGCTGGAATGTTTTCCATATGGAATTGTGAAACTATGAAAATATTTGACATCTGAACTGGACACAGTCAGCAAAAAAATGCTTGAGAAGAGGCCCCATCACTCTACCTTGATGTGATTCATGATTCTCAGTATATCCCTTCGCTCAGGGGTGGGCCTCAAAAATTTTAGCAAGGGGTTCTCTGCCTGGTTGGGCGTGGCCATGGTGGGCATGGCCTAGTTGGCCTCCTGCACCATGGCGGGGGGGGGGAGTTTTTGCCCTCCCCAGGCTCTGCAGGCTTTTCTCGAGCCTCCGAGAGGACGAAAACGGCCTCCCCAGACTCTGGAGGCCCTCTGGAGGCCGGAAACAGACCTGTTTCTGGCCTTCCTGAACTTCCGGTAGGCCCATTTTTCACCCTCCCCAAACCTCCACGTGTGCCCGGTACTTACCTGCATCCAAAAAGGGCTGTGTGGGGACTCCTGGGAGGGGAGGGCTGGGTGGGGCCAGCCAGGAGTGGAATTTGGGGGTTCTCCGAACTGCACAGAATCTTAGCTAGAGGTTCTCCCGAACCCCTGTGAACCCCCAGCAGTCCACCCCTGCCTTCACTTCAGAAGAACCAACTTCTGCATATCATAAAAGACCCTTCAGCAGGATAGTAAGATGATCACTCCCATCCACCAGTTAGTGGAGTGAAAGGGTGGCCTTTCGATGAGGCATTTCCAAGGGGCTGTTGTGCTCAAACCTTCATCAAAGCTGGACTGACAAGCATCTGCTTAGTTCTAGGAAAGATCTATTCAACGCATACCTTTCCAAAATACTTTGAGGTAGCTTGTGCCTGTCCTAAGTTTAGGTGATGCTTCTCAATCTTGGCAACTTTTAAAGAGCCTGGTGGCACAGCAGACTAATAGCCTGTTATTATCATCCAGCTGCCTGCAATTACTGCTAGTTCGAATCTCGCCAGGCTCAAGGTCGACTCAGCCTTCTATCCTTTCTAAGGTAGGTAAATTGAGGACCCAGATTGTGGGGGCAATAAGCTGACTTTGTATAAATATACAAAAGGATGAAGGCTATTGCTTAACGCATTGTAAGCCGCCCTAAGTCTCCAGAGAAGGGCAGCATATAAATCAAATTTTTAAAAAAATGGACTTCAATTCCCAGAATTCCTCAGCCAGCATTGGAATTTGTGGGAGTGGAGGTCCACACATCTTAAAGTCACCAAGACTGAGAAACACCAGCTTAGGTGATATGAAGTCCAATTGGTTAGTCTTCAAAGTACAACTGATTGGTTTCTCCCTTTCCCTCCCCTTTCCCTTGCACCTGCCCCTCTGTCCCCCTCTCACCTCCCTCTCCCTTCCCTCTTTCCCCTCCCCTGTCCCCCTATCCCACCCATTTCCCTCCTCCTTTCCTTCTCCCCCCTCTCCTTCTTTCCCTCCCCACCCTGTCTCCATCCCCCTCTCCCTCTCCCTCTTGCTCTCCATCATCTCCATTCTCTCTCCTTCAGTCTATCTCCCCCTCTCCCTTTCCCCCTTCCCTCTCTTTCTCCCCTCACCCTTTCTCCATCCCCCACTCCCTCTGATTCCCCTTCTTCCCCCTCTCCTCTCCTTCTTCCCCTCCCCACGCTGTCTCCATCCCCCTCTCCCTCTCCCTCTTGCTCTCCATCATCTCCATTCTCTCTCCTTCAGTCTATCTCCCCCTCTCCCTTTCCCCCTTCCCTCTCTTTCTCCCCTCACCCTTTCTCCATCCCCCACTCCCTCCGATTCCCTTTCTTCCCCCTCTCCTCTCCTTCTTCCCCTCCCCACGCTGTTGCCATCCCCCTCTCCCTCTTGCTCTCCATTTTCCCTCTCTCCCTCTCTCTATCTTCCCCTCACCCTTTCCCCTCTTCCCTCTTTTTCTCCCCTCCCCTTACCTCTGTCCCCCACTCCCATTCCTACTCCCCTTATCCTCCCCTCTCCTCTTCTTCTCCCCACACTGTCTCCCTCTCCCTCTCATTCTCCCTCTCTCTCCCCCTCTTCCTTTCCCTCTCTTCCCTCTACTTCTCCCCTCACCCTGTCTCCATCCCCCTCTCCCTCTCCCTCTCATTCTCCCTCTCTCCCCTCTTCCTTTCCCTCTCTTCCCTCTACTTCTCCCCTCACCCTGTCTCCATCCCCCTCTCCCTCTCCCTCTCCCTCTCATTCTCCCTCTCTCTCCCCCTCTTCCTTTCCCCCTCTTCCCTCTACTTCTCCCCTCACCCTGTCTCCATCCCCCTCTCCCTCTCCCTCTCATTCTCCCTCTCTCCCCTCTTCCTTTCCCTCTCTTCCCTCTACTTCTCCCCTCACCCTGTCTCCATCCTCCTCTCCCTCTCCCTCTCCCTCTCATTCTCCCTCTCTCTCCCCCTCTTCCTTTCCCCCTCTTCCCTCTACTTCTCCCCTCACCCTGTCTCCATCCCCCTCTCCCTCTCCCTCTCATTCTCCCTCTCTCCCCTCTTCCTTTCCCTCTCTTCCCTCTACTTCTCCCCTCACCCTGTCTCCATCCTCCTCTCCCTCTCCCTCTCCCTCTCATTCTCCCTCTCTCTCCCCCTCTTCCTTTCCCCCTCTTCCCTCTACTTCTCCCCTCACCCTGTCTCCATCCCCCTCTCCCTCTCCCTCTCCCTCTCATTCTCCCTCTCTCTCCCCCTCTTCCTTTCCCCCTCTTCCCTCTACTTCTCCCCTCACCCTGTCTCCATCCCCCTCTCCCTCTCCCTCTCCCTCTCATTCTCCCTCTCTCTCCCCCTCTTCCTTTCCCCCTCTTCCCTCTACTTCTCCCCTCACCCTGTCTCCATCCCCCTCTCCCTCTCCCTCTCATTCTCCCTCTCTCCCCTCTTCCTTTCCCTCTCTTCCCTCTACTTCTCCCCTCACCCTGTCTCCATCTCCCACTCCCTCCTCTCCCTCTCCTTAACCCCTTCTCCTTCTCCCCTGCTTCCTCTCACCCTCTTTCCCTCTCCCTGATTTTAATTTTGTTTTTTCACTGTAGAAAAATACCAGGGCTGCCTCTCATTAATAGTTAATCCTCTTCCTCTCCTAATCCCAGAAAGTTTTTTATATTATTTTTTTTATAAATACATGAACAGTTCATTATTTAATCCTTCCAAACTGTATTAGCCCCTTTAATTTTATATTGTTTGAAAAATTCTACCTGTTCAAATAGACACTTTTTTTTAAAGGTGGGGGAGGAATGGAATTCACTTGTCTTAGAAGCTCACCGGGGCTTTTATACCAAAGGCAGGCAGAACATAGACAAAGCAATATATGGAGCCAGGACACAAATGATTTACATTAAAATATAATTAAAATCAAATTAAACTAATGAAGAACTGTTAATATGAATAATCCCTGGGAGTTTGCAGGATTTTATTTCCTTCTGTCCACATTAACAATTACAAATTGAATCCAATTAAATTTTTAATTGTTTTGATTTAAATGTAATTAAAAAATAAACTAATTTGCAGTGATGACTTTCCTTCTGTGTGGCAAGCTTTCCTCTATATTAAAAAAATACAATTTGACGGCAACATTTTTTTCAGAAAAATTGGGAGGTTGCATTTCCAACTTTCCACTATTGTTCGTAGTGTTGTAGAAAAAGAACAGGCAGAGCTGGAAGGTGGAGTTAAATATGTCATTAGTTTAGAGTCTTTATGTTGCCACAAGAAACCCAAGTCTAACCTCTCCTAAATTTGGTTGACCCTTATTTAATGCCAATTTAGTGCTGATCATTAGTTGACCAGATTCTTGAGTATAGACTTTAATAAATAGTTTGTGGCGTAAACCTGCTAGGGTCCAGATTTTTTTTGCACCTGACATGTGTGGACTTCCGGGTTACGTAGAGTACATCTCTTCCTAAAAAGTTGTGTGCGTTTGTCTTTTTGCATATGCTTCAGATAGCTAAATAAATACAAGCTGTGGCATTCTGCAAGGGATTTCAATTGTCAAGGGAGATTGTGGTACATGATTTCAATATGTTTACCATGCTTCTATTTATTTATATAGGAAATTTTATATTTATTTATTATTTATTTATTTATTTATTATATTTCTATACCGCCTTTCTCCCATAGGACTCAAGGCGGTGTACAGTCAAGATAAAATACAGATAACACAAACATCATAAAATTGCTAATTAAAATTGTTACTTAGTTTGGTCAGTTAAATAAAAACCCAGAATTAGATAACATTTAAAAATCATTCACATGTTCATATGTTTAGCCCCGCCTGTTGGAACATCAGGGTCTTGAGGGCACAGCGGAAAGCACGGAGATCAGGGATATTTCGTACCTCCGGGGGCAGTTCATTCCAAAGGGTTGGAGCCCCCACAGAGAAGGCCCTCCCCCTGGGAGTCGCCAGTCGGCATAATTTGACTGACGGTACCCTGAGTAGTCCCTCCCTGTGAGAACAAACTGGTCGGTGGGAGGCTATTGGTGGCAAAAGACAGTCTCGTAGGTACCCAGGTCCTAAGCCCTGGAGCGCTTTAAAGGTGATAACTAACACCTTGAATATGGCCACCCAATTTACTTTCAGTGACACCCAGGGCCGTCTTAACAGCATTATGGGCCCCAAGCACAGCAGTGTACTGGGGCCCCTGCAACAACTACTCACAGGAATAAAAATGTAAATGGTTGATAAAATTAAGCATATATTTATCAGTTATCAGTGTTAATTTCTATTAATGCATGTTAGTATTAATAAAAAAAAATGCAGTAAAATGTAATAAATATGTTGCTGCTTTTATATGATAGTGGGACGCGGTGGCTCAGTGGCTAAGATGCTGAGCTTGTCGATCAGAAAGGTCGGCAGTTCAGTGGTTTGAATCCCTAGTGCTGTGTAATGGAGTGAGTTCCCGTGACTTGTCCCAGCTTCTGCCAACCTAGCAGTTCGAAAGCACGTGAAAAATGCAAGTAGAAAAATAGGGACCACCTTTGGTGGGAAGGTAACAGCGTTCCGTGCACCTTTGGCATTTAGTCATGCCGGCCACATGACCACGGAGACGTCTTCGGACAGCGCTGGCTCTTCGGCTTTGTAACGGAAATGAGCACCGCCCCCTAGAGTCAGGAACGCCTAGCTCATATGTGCGAGGAACCTTTACCTTTATCTTATTTATATGATGCAAGGTGCATTGAAGGGTTAACATACAGAGATTAGTATGGGGCCCCTATGCTTGTGGGGCCCACGGGCAAGTGCCCATCAGGCCCATTTGTTAAGACAGCCCTGGTGACTCCAGGTGGCTTACAAGGATAAAATATAAGAACAATGAACAAGCACTAACCCCCCCGCCCCACACTACAACAACAATCAAATGAGCCATTTGATGGTCTCCATCCCACTCTGGGGGCTTCAGGCCCATTGGCAAAATCAGGTCATCAGGGCTTTGTGAATGAGTATCAAACTGGGGACCAATCTTATCTCCTTGGGGATGATGTTCCACAGGAGGAGTCTGTTGTGGCCCCGCCCTCTGAGCCT